>NC_069502.1:435299135-435489031 GCF_027579735.1 Bombina bombina | reverse complement strand
CCTCCCACTTTGTCAATAGTGTTGAATAATTGTACGAGATGCGGGGTCAAGTCAGATGAGAACAATTTGTAATATTTGCTGCCAAAACCATCAGGTCCCGGACTCTTTCCCAGGGGCATATGCTTAATGGCCCCTGAGACCTCCTCGCACGTGATCGGGTGGTCCAACCCAGCCGACTCTGTCGAGTCTAGCTGAGGGAGGTTTAATCTGGAAGTGTACATGAGTGGGTCAAATGGATCCTGTGAATCCTGGATGGAGCTAGTCATGTCAGGTGATCGTTTTATATTGTTTAATGTTTCATAATAGTTTCTGAAAGTTGCCGCAATGGCAAAGCTGTCTGTCTTAGTGTTTCCTTCTTTATCCGTTACATTAAGAATGTAGGATCTCAAACGCTTGCGCTTAAGTGATCTAGCTAGTAAGCGACCAGATTTGTTCCCATGTGTATAATAATACTGCTCAAGCGCTAATGTCTGCTTCTGTTGATCTAGATGTAAAAAATCTCTCACGTTTGTGCGCGCCTGGGTCAGTGCGTCTGTTAGGGCCGTATCCTCTGGGCTCTGTTTATGTGCTGATTCAGAATCCAAGAGTGTTTGAAGTAGAGCGGAATACTTTTCTCTATGCATCTTACGCAACCTAGCTTTATGTTTAATTAATATGCCTCTAACTACACATTTATGTGCTTCCCATCTCATCATCTCCGAGACCTCCTCGGTAGAGTTGATTTGAAAATATTCTACAATAGTTTTCTCCAGGTCTATCTTGACCAGAGCATCATCTAGCAAGTGATCATCTAACCGCCATTGGAATGGGACAAGAGGTGTCTCTGGCCACTCTAGAGTGCACAGCACCGGAGCATGGTCTGACCAAGTGATCGGTAATATTTTAGATGCTTTAATTGTAGATAGGATCACTGGGTCTACAAATATGTAATCCAGGCGCGAGTAATTTTTATGGGGATGGGAGAAGAAATTGTAATCCCTTCCGGTCGGATGTATCAAGCGCCAGGTATCATGGATGGCCAGGTCTCTGAGAAGACAATTTATTGCTTTTAGATCTCTCTTAGATACAGAGGAGGTGCCCCCTGATGTGCCTAGTTTGGGGTCCATAGGTGTGTTAAAATCGCCACCCACAAGGAGAGTGCCTTTTTTGTAATCTAGGATGTGTTTTGAAAGCTTTCTCATGAAGGATTTTTGAGCTGTGTTAGGGAAGTAAGCATTAACAATTGTTATAGGTCGTCCATAAAGTAGACCCTGTAGCAAAATAAACCTTCCTTCTGGATCTTTTACTATTTGAGTGGGGTGGAGTGGTATCGAATGCTTAACTAGAATTCCTACCCCATTTTTCTTGCTCGGTCCTGATGCGAAGAAAGCAAGAGGGTAATTTCTATATTGCCATTTCGGTTCATGGCCTTTTTTGAAATGGGATTCTTGGATAAGGACAATGTCCCCTCCCATTCTGTAGAGGTCTTTTACAACCATACTACGTTTAGCGGGGCTGTTCAGGCCTTTGACATTTATTGTGATAAATGTAAGCAATTTACATGCCATATTTGAATGGCAAGGGGAAGAAAAAAAATAAAATAAAAAAATAATAAAATATAGGGGGGGGGGAGGGGAAGGAGGGAGAGGGAGATTGGGTTTAAGATGGAAAAGGGGAAGTTATAGGGAAGTAAAGCTGTGAGTGAAGTCAATCACGGAGAGGGGAGGGAAAGTAAGGGAGTGCAAGATAAGAAGAGTAAGAATAGAGTGAATTAGACTAAGATAAGGAGTGCGAGAGGGTGCAATAAGTGAGAAGTGAGCAACCTGTCAACTATCAAGAGAGTGTGTTTACTATCAAGGAGAGAGGAAAGAGGGGCAAATATGTATATGAAAACTAGTTCAAGTTAAGTGAATGATTCCTGTACCGTGGGAACTAAGTTTGGGCGAGTATTTAAGTCTAGTGAGGTAAACCTGGGGCCAAGTAACCATAAGGCCAACTAATATGTCTGTCCATCACTAAGGGCGGTTTCAGGGGTGCTTCAGTAGTCTGAAAGTTGGGGCGAGTAGAAGTATGGTAGGCAGAGTGTTGTGTATATAGGTCCAAGATATGTACTAGTTATGTCCTTCCCCCCATCAGAACATGTCAGAAAGTAACCAGTGGGTCCAGGTGCGGGCCCTGGGGCACAACAAATACAAACAATCATAATAACATAAGAGCATGAAAAATGTAAACAGACTATTGCGTTATGTAAACATTGATGTACTGTAACATTCTATAGATGAAACACGCTAACATGTAAGCTCGCAACTGTGATATAGGTTGGTAACTGCTAATTAACTGTAAAAAGGATGAAATCCTAGACTGGGGCCGGTAGTAGGGTCTGCCTGCTCGTCTGCCAAAATTAAGAGGCAGTATCCCTGTATTTGTGTAGAACTAATTGTGGGGAGATTTCACCTTGCTGGGGACAGGATACTTCATGTGGAGGCCTTAATTAAGTTAGGAAGTGCCTCATCTCTCATAAGTATATGATTAGTCTAAGTGGCAAATTCAATCACAGTGGCTCCAGCTTGGACATACAGGAAGACCAAATATACACAAACTGGACACAATAATTGTAAACAAGAAATGTTAACATACATTTACGGGTTTTTAACTATCACAGCAATGCAAAAACTATTCCCAACAACTAAACCATTTGCATAGATTATTACCCACATTTTCTAATATAAGGAGAATGACACTGCCCCGACTCATAAAATACCCTGAATAGTCCGATAGTGTCTTCGATTAGTCTCTGGTTAAGGCAACTTAGTCCCTTATTTCTTTAGCTCCTCAATAGGTGAGGTTTGTCAGCAGAGGCCTTGTAAATGGGAGGTAAGGATTGTGCAAAATAATGAAAGTCATACAATACCTCATCACGTCGTGGGACCGGGTGGCTGGTTGCTATCTAGCTGCACCACAGGAGCCGAATTCACGGTGGCGAAGTCCGTGTCTGGGAAAGTTATCTTTAAGCCCCATTTTTCATTAAGATTATGAAGGTCATCCGGGAAGCGATAAATGATAGGTACTCCATTTTTGGTGGTGATTATACTCACAGGGAATCCCCAACGATACTGGATCCCAGCAGATCTGAGCGCTTCGGTAATAAATCTTAATTCTCGTCTTTTCTGGAGGGTGGATGGGCTGATATCTGAAAAAATCTGGATGTTGACTCCCGCGTGTGTTATAGGAGACTTAGATCTTGAGTTCTTTAGGACTTCTTCTTTATCCAGAAAATTCAGGAAGCGGACTATAACATCCCGTGGCGGGGCTTTAGCTGTAGGCTTCGGCCTAAGGGCCCTGTGGTCTCTCTCCAGGGTGATCTCTGGGGCTGTTGGTGTTCCTTTGATTGTATGGAAAAGATCTTGTAGGCAGCCCTGTAGTGCAGAGGGTGTAATGGATTCGGGTATCCCCCTGATCCTTAGGTTGTTTCGTCTATTGCGGTTGTCGAGGTCTTCGACTTTATCCATGAGAAAATTTATGGTTTCTTCGTGGTTATGCAATTGTTTGTTAGATTGCTGCATGTCGTCACATAGCATTGTTTGTACACTTTCCATCTTGGAGATTTTCTGTTTAACTTGAGTGATGTCTTTTCTTAGTTCGCCAAATAGGCCTCTAACCTCTTTAAGGACCTCTTTTATGTCCTCCTTGGATGACAAAGTTTTAAGGTCTTCCCTAGTTATAAAGGGGTTAGGATCCTGGAGGGTGTCATTCCCCATCGTCTGAGGCTGTTGCCTAGATGCCGCAGGCCTATTATCAGTTAGCGGATCTGCAGCTTTGAGATATTGGTTAAGAGTTGTGTCTTTTAATGGCTTCTCCATTTTATTTACTCTCTTGCAGGGCATCCCAAGACCAACTGTACTAATGTCAAGAGTCTCTTAATGCTAGTAGCCCAGTAGTATTTAATACACGTGGATAAGGATGCAATTATTGCTAGTGATATAAGCAGTCCCTTTTTTTTGCATTTAAAGTGCGCAACAGGTTTACTGGGTATTCAGGGCCTTTCCTACAGCCTTCAGAACACTTCTGTTGAAGAATCTATAGTCTCTTGATATGGATGATAATATTAAAGTATGTCAGGCTGCAGGACTTGCTTGTAGTTGGAATAGTCTGTTTTACAATTAATGTGCGTGGCAGTTAAGTAGTTGTGCAGGATCGCCCTGCGGCCTTCTAAGTGCTGGAATGCCTATCTTTCTGCGTATGCAATATAATGTCTCACCGGAGCCCAGCCCCTGTCACTATGGCCCCAAATATGTTGGTTTTATCTTTTAGCCCCTGGATGTCAGTGAAATAAAGGTCTCACCCTTTTAGCAGGTGTCCGCCATTGACTGCTGTATGTCCTCTGGATTGTTGCGTGCGTGCAATGTTGCTTCAGCTGCGATCTCGCCACACTGTCCGCCTCAGCTTGTAAAGTGAAGCCGTCTGCTTTCCTCCGCTATTGCACTGAACCGGGTCTGGCGTTAGTGGTGTGTGCGGCAGTAATAGTCAGGGCAGCTTTCTCGGCTTACACTGTGCGTGCGCGGCTCTGGCCCAATCTGCTCCGGTGCCGCGGCTCCCTTCTATCTGTGTCCTCCACCTCTATTCCGAGCTCCCACTAGCTCAGAGTGCTCAATGTTGGCTAGCAAGAGTTGCTAGCATTGTTCTTTGCCAAGAATCGTTGTTTAATACCCCTCGGGGAGAAAGACGGCTACAGAGCCTATTTAGTGTGCGGCCATTTCCCAGCTTGGCCAGGCTCCGCTCCTTTTTTTTATGGGCTAACGTTGTAACATAAAACTCTTAACTAAAGTGCTAAATAGTACACTAACACCCATAAACTACCTATTAACCCCTAAACCGAGGCCCCCCCTACATCGCAAACACTTAAATAAATTTTTTAACCCCTAATCTGCCGACCGGACATCGCCGCCACTTTAATAAATATATTAACCCCTAAACCGCCGCACTCCCGCCTCGCAAACACTAGTTAAATATTATTAACCCCTAATCTGCCGTCCCTAACATCGCCGACACCTACCTACATTTATTAACCCCTAATCTGCCACCCCCAACGTTGCCACCACTATATTAAATGTATTAACCCCTAAATCTAAGTCTAACCCTAACCCTAACACCCCCCTAACTTAAATATAATTTAAATAAATCTAAATAAAATAACTACAATTAAATAAATTATTCCTATTTAAAACTAAATACTTACCTATAAAATAAACCCTAAGCTAGCTACAATATAACTAATAGTTACATTGTAGCTATTCTAGGATTTATTTTTATTTTACAGGCAACTTTGTATTTATTTTAACTAGGTAGAATAGTTATTAAATAGTTATTAACTATTTAATAACTACCTAGCTAAAATAAGTACAAATTTACCTGTAAAATAAACCCTAACCTAAGTTATAATTACACCTAACACTACACTATAATTAAATTAATTACCTAAACTAACTACAATTAATTAAAATTAAATTAAATAAACTAAAGTACAAACCCCCCCCCCACTAAATTACAGAAAATAATAAAATAATTACAAGAATTTTAAACTAATTACACCTAATCTAATCCCCCTAATAAAATAAAAAAGCCCTCCAAAATAATAAAAATCCCTACCCTATACTAAATTACAAATAGCCCTTAAAAGGGCCCAAAGTAATCAGCTCTTTTACCTGAAAAAAAAAAATACAATACCCCCCCAACATTACAACCCACCACCCACACACCCAACCCTACTCTAAAACCCACCCAATAATAAAACCTAACACTAACCCCCTGAAGATCACCCTACCTTGAGAAGTCTTCACCCAACCGGGCAGAAGTGGTCCTCTAGACGGCCAGAAGTCTTCATCCGATCCGGGCAGAAGAGGACATCCAGACGGGCAGAAGTCTTCATCCAGGTGGCATCTTCTATCTTCTTCCTTCCGGCGCGGAGCGGGTCCATCTTGAAGCCAACCAACGCGGAGCATCCTCTTCAAACAACGACTCCCGACGAATGAAGGTTCCTTTAAATGACGTCATCCAAGATGGCGTCCCTTGAATTCTGATTGGCTGATAAGATTTTATCAGCCAATCGGAATTAAGGTAGGAAAAATCCTATTGGCTGATGCAATCAGCCAATAGAATTGAAGTTCAATCCTCTTGGCTGATCCAATCAGCCAATAGGATTGAGCTCACATTCTATTGGCTGTTCCAATCAGCCAATAGAATGTGAGCTCAAAACTATTGGCTGATTGCATCAGCCAATAGGATTTTTCCTACCTTAATTCCGATTGGCTGATAGAATCCTATCAGCCAATTGGAATTCAAGGGAGGCCATCTTGGATGATGTCATTTAAAGGAACCTTCATTCGTCGGGAGTCGTCGTTTGAAGAGAATGCTCCGCGTCGGTTGGCTTCAAGATGGACCCGCTCTGCTCCGGATGGATGAAGATAAAAGATGCCGCCTGGATGAAGACTTCTGCCCGTCTGGAGGTCCTCTTCTGCCCGGATAGGATAAAGACTTCTGGCCGTCTGGAGGACCACTTGTGCCCGGTTGGGTGAAGACGTCTCAAGGTAGTGTGATCTTCAAGGGATTAGTGTTAGGTTTTATTAAGGGGGGATTGGATGGGTTTTAGAGTAGGGTTGGGTGTGTGGGTGGTGGGTTTTAATGTTGGGGGGTATTGTATTTTTTTCCAGGTAAAAGAACTGGTTACTTTAAGGGCTATTTGTAATTTAGTATAGGGTAGGTATTTTTATTATTTTTTTTTATTATTATTTTATTAGGGGGATTAGATTAGGTGTAATTAGTTTAAAAAACTTGTAATTATTTTTTTATTTTCTGTAATTTAGTGGTTTTTTTTTGTACTTTATTTTATTTTATTGTATTTAATTGTATTTAGTTTAGGGATTTAATTTAATTGTAGTGTAGTGTTAGGTGTAATTGTTACTTAGGTTAGGTTTTATTTTACAGGTAAATTTGTATTTATTTTTGCTAGGTAGTTATTAAATAGATAATAACTATTTAAAAACTATTGTACCTAGTTAAAATAAATACAAAGTTGCCTGTAAAATAAAAATAAATCCTAAGATAGCTACAATGTAACTATTAGTTATATTGTAGCTAGCTTAGGGTTTATTTTATAGGTAAGTATTTAGTTTTAAATAGGAATAATTTATTTAATTGTAGTAATTTTCTTTAGATTATTTTAAATTATATTTAAATTAGGGGGGGTGTTAGGGTTAGGGTTAGACTTAGGTTTAGGGGTTAATAATTGTAGGTAGGTTGCGGTGACATTGGGGGCGACATATTAGGGGTTAATAAATAAAATGTAGGGTTCGGCGATGTTGGGGGCAGCAGATTAGGGGTTAATAAGTATAATGTAGGTGGCGGCGGGGTCCGGAGCGGCAGATTAGGGGTTAATAATATAATGTAGGTGGCGACGATGTCGGGAGCAGCAGATTAGGGGTTAATAAGTGTTATATTAGGGGTGTTTAGACTCCGGGTTCATGTTAGGGTGTTAGGTGTAGACATAATTTTTATTTCCCCATAGGAATCAATGGGGCTGCGTTAGGAGCTGAACGCTGCTTATTTGCAGGTGTTAGGCTTTTTTTCAGCCGGCTCAGCCCCATTGTTTCCTATGGGGAAATCGTGCACGAGCACGTTTAGCCAGCTCACCGCTACCGTAAGCAGCGCTAGTATTACAGTGAAATGTGGAGCTAAATTTTGCTCAACGCTCACTTTTCTGAGGCTAACGCCGGCTTGCAGAAAACTCGTAATACCAGCGCTGTCTTATGTGAGCGGTGAGAAAACAAGGAGCGTTAGCACCGCACAGCCTTATCGACAAAAACTCGTAATCTAGCCGAATGTTTATTAAGAAACAAAATACAAGTTGGAAATATAAGAAATTAAAGGTTAGAGTTGTGTATATAAGAATTGGGACATCAAATTGTGATAAATAATATCCCACGTATCTAAATGTATAGAGAAATTAAATGTGTAAGGAAAGGACATGTAAAAATGACCAGTATTGCATTATGCGTGTACAAGAATCATATGTTTTTAAAATAACTGTATGTATAGATAAGTTAAATATAGAATTAAGTATGTGAAATGACCAGTATGATATGAATATATATATGTCTGTGTATATATGGATATATATATGTGCATGTATATATATATATATATATATATATATATATATACAGGGAGTGCAGAATTATTAGGCAAATGAGTATTTTGACCACATCATCCTCTTTATGCATGTTGTCTTACTCCAAGCTGTATAGGCTCGAAAGCCTACTACCAATTAAGCATATTAGGTGATGTGCATCTCTGTAATGAGAAGGGGTGTGGTCTAATGACATCAACACCCTATATCAAGTGCGCATAATTATTAGGCAACTTCCTTTCCTTTGGCAAAATGGGTCAAAAGAAGGACTTGACAGGCTCAGAAAAGTCAAAAATAGTGAGATATCTTGCAGAGGGATGCAGCACTCTTAAAATTGCAAAGCTTCTGAAGCGTGATCATCGAACAATCAAGCGTTTCATTCAGAATAGTCAACAGGGTCGCAAGAAGCGTGTGGAAAAACCAAGGCGCAAAATAACTGCCCATGAACTGAGAAAAGTCAAGCGTGCAGCTGCCAAGATGCCACTTGCCACCAGTTTGGCCATATTTCAGAGCTGCAACATCACTGGAGTGCCCAAAAGCACAAGGTGTGCAATACTCAGAGACATGGCCAAGGTAAGAAAGGCTGAAAGACGACCACCACTGAACAAGACACACAAGCTGAAACGTCAAGACTGGGCCAAGAAATATCTCAAGACTGATTTTTCTAAGGTTTTATGGACTGATGAAATGAGAGTGAGTCTTGATGGGCCAGATGGATGGGCCCGTGGCTGGATTGGTAAAGGGCAGAGAGCTCCAGTCCGACTCAGACGCCAGCAAGGTGGAGGTGGAGTACTGGTTTGGGCTGGTATCATCAAAGATGAGCTTGTGGGGCCTTTTCGGGTTGAGGATGGAGTCAAGCTCAACTCCCAGTCCTACTGCCAGTTTCTGGAAGACACCTTCTTCAAGCAGTGGTACAGGAAGAAGTCTGCATCCTTCAAGAAAAACATGATTTTCATGCAGGACAATGCTCCATCACACGCGTCCAAGTACTCCACAGCGTGGCTGGCAAGAAAGGGTATAAAAGAAGAAAATCTAATGACATGGCCTCCTTGTTCACCTGATCTGAACCCCATTGAGAACCTGTGGTCCATCATCAAATGTGAGATTTACAAGGAGGGAAAACAGTACACCTCTCTGAACAGTGTCTGGGAGGCTGTGGTTGCTGCTGCACGCAATGTTGATGGTGAACAGATCAAAACACTGACAGAATCCATGGATGGCAGGCTTTTGAGTGTCCTTGCAAAGAAAGGTGGCTATATTGGTCACTGATTTGTTTTTGTTTTGTTTTTGAATGTCAGAAATGTATATTTGTGAATGTTGAGATGTTATATTGGTTTCACTGGTAAAAATAAATAATTGAAATGGGTATATATTTGTTTTTTGTTAAGTTGCCTAATAATTATGCACAGTAATAGTCACCTGCACACACAGATATCCCCCTAAAATAGCTAAAACTAAAAACAAACTAAAAACTACTTCCAAAAATATTCAGCTTTGATATTAATGAGTTTTTTGGGTTCATTGAGAACATGGTTGTTGTTCAATAATAAAATTAATCCTCAAAAATACAACTTGCCTAATAATTCTGCACTCCCTGTATATGTGTGTGACTTGTACATTTATGTATTGTATATAAATATATATGTACTGATTCAGGGGCGTGTTAATGGATAGGCCAACAAGGCCAGTGCCTAGCGTGGCAGATTTTGGGGGGCGGCATTTTTCCACACTGACACTACTCTTGATAACGCTGCTTCGGTGCTTTTAAAAAAAAACAAAAAACTATTTTTAACTTTTAACTTTGAGTGGGCGGCTTACCGCACGTGACCGGATTTTTCGCTTGGGTCACATGATGTTTTAAACCAGTTACCAGCCAGCTTCCCCTATCTGCCGCCCGCACATCATGACTTGAGGGAATAGGCCAGGCGGCAACGGAGGTGAGATTGAGTCGGGAGCGGGAGGAGAGGAGACAGAGCAGACTGAATCTGATCCAGTGAAGCGGCAGAGACAGTGACTACTGTCCGTCTGGAGCAACAAACTCAGGTAGGGAACCAACTCAGGCTGCCACAGAGTCACTCATCGTGACTCGTCAGAGACTCAGGTGCTACAGCTGACTAGCCAGGCTGGCTGATAGTGTATACTAGTAGTGAGTACCTTACCTTTTGTACTACTGGGGAATCGTATAACTTTTGATATATTTAATTTATTATACAATACTGTTTTTATTATTAAGCACTTTTTAAAATGAATCTATAAATGCATGTATGTATGGCTTTTAGAGAGTTATTTCTAGTGTAAATAACAATACATTTTGCATTACATTGCTATTAACTTCCTTGTCAATTTCCAATGAATCTTCAAATTATTTATTTCATGATCTACTGGTAATTTTTCTATGAAGGACTATAAACTAATTTGAACTCTGTCAAACCTGTTTTACCACATGTTCAATATTTATCAAAATGTTTTTGAGGAAGTCACCTATATGCATTTTTGTTAGAAAAGAATACTGTGTTGGAACAGTGCTCAAGGGTTACACATGAACATCTCACATTCACCTTGTGCTTATATTCAGCATAGTAGCTTGAGATTCTGTTTCTCTGAATTACACAAGAAACCCTGTCATGATGTGACATAATCACAACTTTTGCAAGGTTATTAGACTGGCTTTAGCAACTCTCCTTTTGTTTAGGCACTGGTCTTGTGCTTTCATTGGTGGTGTAAACTGTCCTGCCCTTGAGGCATCTGTTTTCCATACATAATATATAAAGATAAATTGTACAGCTTGTTGAATGACTTGAAACTTTGTTTTTAAAAGTTAGCCTCAGAAAATAAAAATGTGCTTTTAAAGGGACAGTAAAAAAAAATTTTCTGAAATTTTTCAATAGATTAACATATCAGCAGGATTGGAACATGAGAACAGATTAGCACCTTGTTTGCAGCAATTTGTTTTCAGTGGTCAGTGTGTTAACAAAATATCCATTGTTTGGTTTTAGCAGAAATGATAAGATGATAAACTGGAAACTTGGGATTTATATGAGGCAAGGTTATATTTGAGAATACTGCTATGTGCTCTTTCAGTTTTGAGGACTGTAAAATCCAGTTGTTATACTTAAATTAAAGGAGAATGGGGCAAAATAAACAATGAAAATATATTGCAAAGTTGTTTTAGTATGCATAATTAAAGGAAAAGTAAAGTTTTAAACAAATTGACTGGATAGAGTATGAACATATATCATCCAGTGACATTTTTTATATAATTTATACTTAGAAATTTTGCAAAGGTAACTGTTAAATAGTATGCCCCTTGTGACTGTATTATTGTATGCAGTTGTACGATAAACCCGTTTTCTTTCATGGTCTTTATAGGAGTTAAGACAGAAAACCCAGTGGATTCAAAATTCCATCTAGCTTATTTTTCTACCCATAGTAAAAAGAGAGTAGGACGGTCATAAAGGATTAGTGTGAGACAACTGAGACTGTGTTGTCACTTGTCACTAACGACGTGCCTACTTGGCTAGCCCTGGCTGTGGAAAATGTAGTTTGAAAATGCAGCAAAAAAAACATTACTCCCTGACCAAAAACATTATATATGGCCAAAAATGACCTTAATCCAGAGGGGGGGGGGGGGGGGGGGGGAAGGGCAGCAGGATTCTGAGTGCCTAGGGCAGCACAAAACCTAAATACGCCACTGTACTGATTACCTGACCAAATCATACTCCCAGACATCACTATGCATTGAGGAGTTATGCCTGACTAAATTTGACCTATAATTAGTGATGTCGCGAATAGTTCGCTGGCGAATAGTTCCCGGCGAACATAGCATGTTCGCGTTCGCCGCGGACGGCGGACATATGCGATGTTCGATCCACCCCTATTCGTCATCATTGAGTAAACTTTGACCCTGTACCTCACAGTCAGAAGACACATTCCAGCCAATCAGCAGCAGACCCTCCCTCCCAGACCCTCCCACCTCCTGGACAGCATCCATTTTAGATTCATTCGGAAGCTGCATTCTTAGTGAGAGGAGGGACAGTGTAGCTGCTGCTTATTTAATAGGGAAATCGATAGCTAGGCTAGTGTATTCAGTGTCCACTACAGTCCCTAAGGACTCATCTGATCTCTGCTGTAAGGACAGCACCCCAAAAAGCCCTTTTTAGGGCTAGAACATCAGTCTGCTTTTTTTTTTTTCCTGTGTAATCTAATTGCAGTTGCCTGCCTGCCAGCGTGTGTGTCAGGCTCACAGCGTATACTGTGCCCACTTGCCCAGTGCCACCACTCATATCTGGTGTAACAGTAGTGTACATTTTAAAAAAACATCACTTTTTTGACTGTGAAATAATAGCAGACAGATGCCAGTACCCAAGATGGCGCCAATAAGGCAGATGTGGAGGGTTAGAGAGCTGTTTTGGGGGGGATCAGGGAGGTTGGGGGCTAAGGGGGGATGCTACACCACAGCATATGTAAATATGCTAAAAAAAAAAAAAATTAAAAACCTTTTATTTTAGTACTGGCAGTCTTTCTGCCAGTACTTAAGATGGCAGGGACAATTGTGGGGTGGGGGAGGGAAGGGAGCTGTTTGGGAGGGATCAGGGGGTCTGATGTGTCAGGTGGGAGGCTGATCTCTACACTAAAGCTAAAATTAACCCTGCAAGCTCCCTACAAACTACCTAATTAACCCCTTCACTGCTAGCCATAATACACATGTGATGCGCAGCAGCATTTAGCGGCCTTCTAATTACCAGAAAGCAACGCCAAAGTCATATATGTCTGCTATTTCTGAACAAAGGGGATCCCAGAGAAGCATTTACAACCATTTGTGCCATAATTGCACAAGCTGTTTGTAAATAATTTCAGTGAGAAACCTAAAATTGCGAAAAAATTTAAGTTTTTTTTAAATTTGATCGCATTTGGCGGTGAAATGGTGGCATGAAATATACCAAAATGGGCCTAAATCAATACTTTGGGTTGTCTACTACACTACACTTAAGCTAAAATTAACTCTACAAGCTGCCTACATGCTCCCTAATTAACCCCTTCACTGCTGGGCATAAAACACGTGTGGTGCGCAGTGGCATTTAGCAGCCTTCTAATTACCAAAAAGCAACGCCAAAGCCATATAAGTCTGCTATTTCTGAACAAAGGGGATCCCAGAGAAGCATTTACAACCATTTATGCCATAATTGCATAAGTTGTTTGTAAATAATTTCTGTGAGAAACCTAAAGTTTGTGAAAAAGTGAACAATTTTTTTTTATTTGATCGCATTTGGCGGTGAAATGGTGGCATGAAATATACCAAAATGGGCCTAAATCAATACTTTGGGTTGTCTACTACACTACACTTAAGCTAAAATTAACTCTACAAGCTGCCTACATGCTCCCTAATTAACCCCTTCACTGCTGGGTATAAAACACGTGTGGTGCGCAGTGGCATTTAGCAGCCTTCTAATTACCAAAAAGCAACGCCAAAGCCATATAAGTCTGCTATTTCTGAACAAAGGGGATCCCAGAGAAGCATTTACAACCATTTATGCCATAATTGCATAAGTTGTTTGTAAATAATTTCTGTGAGAAACCTAAAGTTTGTGAAAAAGTGAACAATTTTTTTTATTTGATCGCATTTGGCGGTGAAATGGTGGCATTAAATATACCAAAATGGGCCTAGATCAATACTTTGGGTTGTCTACTACACTACACTTAAGCTAAAATTAACTCTACAAGCTGCCTACATGCTCCCTAATTAACCCCTTCACTGCTGGGCATAAAACACGCGTGGTGCGCAGTGGCATTTAGCAGCCTTCTAATTACCAAAAAGCAACGCCAAAGCCATATAAGTCTGCTATAATGGCATGTCTGGCACACAGTGTTGGGGCAAGGTTCCATCTGACCACTGATACCTGGTCTGCAAAGCATGGTCAGGGCAGGTATATCACCTACACTGCGCACTGTGAAGCGGGCGTAACCCTTACACTACCTGATCGATACAACATCATACCTGATGTTTTAAAGCACGTTATTCCAAACAATTTAGGAATGTTAGGTGATTTATGCCCTTTATGGATTAAAACCAGACTCTGCATCAACTATGTAATTTTCCATGGGAGTTTTGCCATGGATCCCCCTCCGGCATGCCACAGTCCAGGTGTTAGTCCCCTTGAAACAACTTTTCCATCACTATTGTGGCCAGAAAGAGTCCCTGTGGGTTTTAAAATTCACCTGCCTATTGAAGTCTATGGCAGTTCGCCCGGTTCGCCCGTTCGCAAACTTTTGTGGAAGTTCGCGTTCGCCGTTCAGGAACCCAAATTTTTAGGTTCGCGACATCACTACCTATAATGAGAAACTATTGTAAAATACTATATAATTAATTATGCCTCATCTGTAACATACACTTATACATGCCCCCATAAGGAAATTATTTTTATGTATATGCCTTATGTATAAATAAGTGCCTATTTAAGCCATAAAGACATGAATACGTATTTAAATATATTGGGTACATTTAGAAAGTCTAGCTCACAAATTAGGTAAATGAATATATATATGTATGATATATAAAGAAATAAATAATGAATACAAAGAGAACAATAAATATAAGAAAGTTACACAAGTTCACTTTTAAAGCACAACTCACCATCACCATCTTGTGGTGAATTAGTGAAAATACAATCAGCTATACTTAGCATTGAGTGAATTATTCCCAGGGATTAATTAGCATTCAGCCAATCAAAGCATTACAGATCCTCACACATCTGTGAATGGCTGTTGGAGATTGGGGCGGAGTTGTAGTTCAAGATAAATTGGGCCACTGAGCACTCAAAAAGACTCTGGGTTGCATAAAAGTGAGGGCGAAGTGCTGTCCATTTTTTCCCCTGAATAGAACTTATGAATCCTGGGTACCCATCTCATATCTTTTATATCCTTGGAAACTTTTTGCCTATTTTTCTTGTGGATTAGGATATTTTGTGAAACCGAATACAGAGGAAACTTGCACCTATATTACGAGTTTTGCGTTAGAGGCTATGCGGTGCTAACGAGCAGTTTATGCTCACCGCTCACTTACATGCAGCGCTGGTATTACAGGTTTTTACAAATCCGGCGTTAACCGCAAAAAAGTGATCGTAGAGCAAAATTTTGCTCCACATCTCACCTCAATACCAGTGCTGCTTACGTTAGCGGTGAGCTGGCTGAACGTGCTCGTGCATGATTTCCCCATAGGAATCAATGGGGGAGAGCCGGCTGAAAAAAAAACCTAACACCTGCAAAAAAGCAGCGTTTAGCTCCTAACGCAGCCCCATTGATTCGTATGGGGAAAATACATTTATGTCTACACCTAACACCCTAACATGAACCCCAAGTCTAAACACCCCTAATCTTACACTTATTAACCCCTAATCTGCCGCCCCCGACACCTACATTATATTATTAACCCCTAATCTGCCGCTCCGGACACTGCTGCCACCTACATTATACTTATGAACCCCTAATCTGCTGCCCCCAACATCGCCGACACCTACATTATATTTATTAACCCCTAATCTGCCGCCCCCGTCGCCACCACTATTTTAAATTTATTAACCCCTAAACCTAAGTCTAACCCTAACCCCCCTAACTTAAATATAATTTAAATAAATCTAAATAAAATTCCTATCATTAACTAAATTATTCCTATTTAAAACTAAATACTTACCTATAAAATGAACCCTAAGATAGCTACAATATAACTAATAGTTAAATTGTAGCTAGCTTAGGGTTTATTTTTTATTTTACAGGCAAGTTTGTATTTATTTTAACTAGGTAGAATAGTTATTAAATAGTTATTAACTATTTAATAACTACCTAGCTAAAATAAATACAAAAGTACCTGTAAAATAAAGCCTAACCTAAGTTACAATAGCACCTAACACTACACTATAATTAAATTAATTCCCTAAATTAAATACAATTAAATACAATTAAATAAAATTATCTAAAGTACAAAAAAAACAAACACTAAATTACAAAAAATAATAAACAAATTACAAGATTTTTAAACTAATTACACCTAATCTACTCCCCCTAACAAAATAAAAAAGCCCCCCCAAAATAAGAAAAAGCCCTACCCTACACTAAATTACAAATAGCCCTTAAAAGGGCCTTTTGCGGGGCATTGCCCCAAAGTAATCAGCTCTTTTACCTGTAAAAAAAACTACAAATCCCCTCCCGACATTAAAACCCACCACCCACAAAAACAACCCTACTCTAAAACCCACCCAATACCCCCTTAAAAAAACCTAACACTAACCCCTTGAAGATCACCTTACCAGGAGAAGTCTTCACCCAACCGGGCCGAAGTCCTCAACGAAGCCGGGAGAAGTCTTCATCCAAGCCGGGTGAAGTGGTCCTCCAGACGGGCAGAAGTCTTCATCCAGACGGCATCTTCTATCTTCATCCATCCGGCGAGGAGCGGGTCCATCTACAAGACATCCGGTGCGGAGCATCCTCTTCCAACGAAGTCTTCTTACTAAATGACGGTTCCTTTAAGTGACGTCATCCAAGATGGCGTCCCTTCAATTTCGATTGGCTGATAGAATTCTATCAGCCAATCGGAATTAATGTAGAAAAAATCCTATTGGCTGATGCAATCAGCCAATAGGATTGAAGTTCAATCCTATTGGCTGATCCAATCAGCCAATAGGATTGAGCTGGCATTCTAATGGCTGTTCCAATCAGCCAATAGAATGCCAGCTCAATCCTATTGGCTGATTTCATCAGCCAATAGGATTTTTTCTACCTTAATTCCGATTGGCTGATAGAATTCTATCAGCCAATCGGAATTGGAGGGACGCCATCTTGGATGATGTCACTTAGTAAGAAGATTTCGTTGGAAGAGGATGCTCCGCGCCGGATGTCTTGAAAATGGACCCGCTCCGCGACGGATGGATGAAGATAGAAGATGCCGTCTGGATGAAAACTTCTGCCCGTCTCGAGGACCACTTCTCCCGGCTTGGATGAAGACTTCTCCCGGCTTCGTTGAGGACTTCGGCCCGGTTGGGTGAAGACTTCTCCCGGTAAGGTGATCTTCAAGGGCTTAGTATTAGGTTTTTTTAAGGGGTATTGGGTGGGTTTTAGAGTAGGGTTGGTTGTGTGGGTGGTGGGTTTTAATGTTGGGGGGGGATTTGTACTTTTTTTTTACAGGTAAAAGAGCTGATTACTTTGGGGCAATGCCCCGCAAAAGGCCCTTTAAAGGGCTATTTGTAATTTAGTGTAGGGTAGGGCTTTTTTTATTTTGGGGGGGCTTTTTTATTTTGTTAGGGGGATTAGATTAGGTGTAATTAGCTTAAAAATCTTGTAATTTGTTTATTATTTTCTGTAATTTAGTGGGGTTTTTTGTACTTTAGATAATTTTATTTAATTGCATTTAATTGTATTTAATTTAGGGAATTAATTTAATTATAGTGTAGTGTTAGGTTTTAGTGTAACTTAGGTTAGGTTTTATTTTACAGGTAAATTTGTATTTATTTTATCTAGGTAGTTATTAAATAGTTAATAACTATTTAATAACTATTCTACCTAGTTAAAATAAATACAAACTTGCCTGTAAAATTAAAATAAACCCTAAGATAGCTACAATGTAACTATTAGTTATATTGTAGCTATCTTAGGGTTTATTTTATAGGTAAGTATTTAGTTTTAAATAGGAATAATTTAGTTAATGATAGTTATTTTTATTTAGATTTATTTAAATTATATTTAAGTTGGGGGGTGTTAGGTTTAGGGTTAGACTTAGATTTAGGGGTTAATAACTTTAATATAGTGGCGGTGACATTGGAGGCAGCAGATTAGGGGTTAATAAATGTAGGTAGGTGTCGGCGATGTTAGGGACAGCAGATTAGGGGTTAATAATATTTAACTAGTGTTTGCGATGCGGGAGTGCGGCGGTTTAGGGGTTAATATATTTATTATAGTGGCGGCGATGTCTGGTTCGGCAGATTAGGGGTTAAAAAATTTATTTTAGTGTTTGCGATGTGGGAGGGCCTCGGTTTCGGGGTAATAGGTAGTTTATGGGTGTTAGTGTACTTTTTAGCACTTTAGTTAAGAGTTTTATGCTACGGCGTTGTACCATAAAACTCTTAACTACTGACTTTAAAATGCGGTACCAGTCTTGACAGGAGAGGGTCTACCGCTCACGTTTTGTCAGACTTGTAATACCGGCGCTATGCAAGTCCCATTGAAAAAATAGAATACGCAATTTACGTAAGTGGATTTGCGGTATTTCCAAGTCTGGACAAAAAAGTGAGCAGTGAGCCTGTACCTTCAAGACTCGTAATAGCAGCGGGCATTTAAAAGCAGCATTAGGACCGACCAACGCTGCTTTTTAAGCCTAACGCACAACTTGTAATCTAGCCGAGAGTGATTTTTGATAACCATGGGCTTGGAGGAGCAAACATTTGGGAAAGTATAAAAATTATTTAATTATAAGTTAGCAGTTATTGTATTTAAAGTCCTTATTTAAGATTTGTATTAGTTGAGTATAGGCCACATTTTTATATGTACTTGTCCCTATAATCTAATTTATATAGTATAAGAATCTAATTCACCTATAAATACAAGAAATCTTGTTATAGATAGTGTTAATTTAATTCAGCATATTGTAAGGAAAACCCTGGGTATTATAATTGAATATATTTAATTTTAGTGGTATTGTATTCTCTAAGGCTGAGACTTGTTGAGGCATCATAAAAGTTTTATTTTATTTTATTTAAATTGCTTACTGGCTATAGCCATAACTCTGATTAATGGCTATAAATTGCTAAGTACCCGGATATAATTTTGATGGTAATATTTGGCTAAGATTGTATTAAATAACCATTGTTAGTAATACATATTGCATAGTTGGTTCATGCTGGTTTATTTTATTTTGTTATAGACTCCACTGTTAGACTTGTACCCATAGAATCAAGACAAAGTGTAGTGGCGTATTTTATTTCATACTGTATCAGAGAATTTGTTTTATGTATAATTAAGTTGTATATCGCTTGTTAATAGCTTGTTTAATGTTTAATAAATCTGTATATATTTTTCCAAACTGAATCCTCTTTACTCCACAAACATAATTCGCTGTGTTTAAAAAAGATATCACCTAATTAGAACTACTGAAAAATAATACAAATATATGAAAGATTACAGATGAGACAATAGTAAATTATTTTGTAACCTATATACAGTATCTCACAAAAGTGAGTCCACTCCTCACATTTTTGTAAATATTTTATTATATCTTTTCATGTGACAACACTGAAGAAATAATGCTTTGCTACAATGTAAAGTAGTGAGTGTACAGCCTGTATAACAGTGTAAATTTGCTGTTCCCTCAAAATAACTCAACACACAGCCTTTAATGTCTAAAGCGTTGGCAATAAAAGTGAGTACACCCCTTAGTGGAAATGTCCAAATTGGGCCCAAAGTGTCAATATTTTGTGTGGCCACCATTATTTTCCAGCACTGCTTTAACCCTCTTGGGCATGGAGTTCACCAGAGCTTCACAGGTTGCCACTGGAGTCCTCTTCCACTCCTCCATTACAACATCACGGAGCTGGTGGATGTTAGAGACCTTGCGCTTCCCTACCTTCCATTTGAGGATGCCCCACAGATGCTCAATAGGGTTTAGGTCTGGAGACATGCTTGGCCAGTCTATCACATTTACCCTCAGCTTCTTTAGCAAGGTGGTGGTCATCTTGGAGGTGTGTTTGGGGGGGTTGTCATGTTGGAATACTGCCCTGCGGCCCAGTCTCCGAAGGGAGGGGATCATGCTCTGCTTCAGTATGTCACAGTACATGTTGGCATTCATGGTTCCCTCAATGAACTGTAGCTTCCCAGTGCCGGGAGCACTCATGCAGGCACAGACCATGACACTCCAACCACCAAGCTTGACTGTAGGCAAGACACACTTGTCTTTGTACTCCTCACCTGGTTGCCGCTACACACGCTTGACTCCATCTGAACCAAATAAGTTTATCTTGGTCTCATCAGACCACAAGACATGGTGCCAGTAATCCATGTCCTTAGTCTGCTTCTCTTCAGCAAACTGTTTGCAGGCTTTCTTGTGCATCATCTTTAGAAGAGGCTTCCTTCTGGGACGACAGCTATGCAGACCAATTTGATGCAGAGTGCGGCGTATGGTCTGACCAGTGACAGGCTTACCCCCCACCCCTTCAACCTCTGCACCAATGCTGGCAGCACTCATACATCTATTTCCCAAAGACAACCTCTGGATATGATGCTGAGCACGTGCATTCAACTTCTTTGGTTGACCATGGCGAAGCCTGTTCTGAGTGGAACCTGTCCTGTGAAACCCCTGTATGGTCTTGCCCACCGTGCTACAGCTCAGTTTCAGGATCTTGGTAATCCTCTTATAACCTAAGTCATCTTCATGTAGAGCAACAATTCTTTTTTTCAGATCTTCAGAGAGTTCTTTGCCATGAGGTGCCATGTTGAACTTCCAATTACCAGTATGTGAGAGTGTGAGCGCGATAACACCAAATTTAACAAACCTGCTTCCCATTCACACCTGAGACCTTGTAACACTAATGAGTAACATGACACCAGGGAGGGAAAATGGCTAAATTTGCCCAATTAGGACATTTCCGCTTAGGGGTGTACTCACTTTTCTTGCCAATGGTTTAGACATTAATGGCTGTGTGTTGAGTTATTTTGAGAGGACAGCAAATGTACACTGTTATACAGGCTGTACACTCACTACTTTACATTGTAGCAAAGTGTAATTTCTTCAGTGTTGTAACATGAAAAGATATAGTAAAATATTTACAAAAATGTGAGGGGTGTACTCACTTTTGTGAGATACTGTATATATATACTAACACGTTGGAGGTTACTGCAGAGATAGTCATAATTAATAGTGTAATCTAAAATATACAACACATACTTTCAAAGTATAATACACAATGTAACAAATGGCACTTACAAGTTCTGATGAGTGATCAATGACACCAGTATCGAGCATTTTGATTTGTTAGTGATAGTTTATAATGTATATTTGAATCAGATTGGCAGATGTTATAAATCATGTGATTATGCATATTTCAATCAAAAGTGGTGGAAAAATTTGAAGTTTGCGTCATAATTGGGGCGAAAAATGTTGAGTCAAATATGGCGCGAAGTGGAGGGTGGGACTTGTATTACATGGCTTAAACATGGTGCACATAGATTTTTCCAACAAATAAAAAGGAAGTTAGCTATATTATGTTATGCATTTATTTCATTTGTATCTCTATATCTATTAGTGCAACAAGTTTGGTGCAAAATTTTGCACCAAATTTGTATAAATATTGTCCCCTTGCTTTGTAACGAGAGACAAATTTGTAGCATAATCCATAAGTAATAATGTATTTTTCATTTTTATCCTTATATCTACTAGTGCACCAAATGTGGAGCAATAATATTGTTTGATTTAGACAGGGTATACAAATTTAATAAAGTTTCTAATTTACTTTTATTATGTAATATACTTCATTCTCTTGCAGCACCTAACATAAGCTTTCTGTGTTTTCAGACTCCCATTGACTTCTATGGCATCCGCGACCTCAAGGGTGGCGGATTGAAAACTAGGTACACTGAGTCGGAAAAGACGCAAGCGTAAATGTAGAATTTTTGATAACTTTGTGAGAGCTTCAAATAGTGTCAATTAGGAGGGCGAATGAACTTGATTCCGCTCGAATACCACTGTTTTTAACTCGCATCGATCTGTATCGGATTGAGATCGCGGGATTGTATTTTACATCACAAATTTCAACATTTTCCGATCTTGACGCTTTGATAACTACGGCGGATCAATCTTGCGACAATTACGATGCGGAATTCAAGTATATTTTCAGTTAACGCTTTGATAAATAGGCCCCATTGTCTGATCGTCAAGTGGGTTTGTACCATGATAACGTCACAAATGTTTTGCATTAAAAGAATCTATATATCAATCCACACAAAATAAATAAATGCACTAATCTATATGTAATTAAATACATATTTATGTAAATCAATGTGGAATTGCTGTTTGTACACTTTGCAAAACAGATGCAGGAAAGGATTTAGGAATGCTTATAGTTCTCAATGCCGGGCAACAGCTTCTAAGATAAATAAGATATTAAGATATCTTGGATAAAATAGGCATGGACACACACCATGAGTTCAGTTATGCCACACTTAATTTACTGCAGATATTGTGATCTAATATGCTTTTAATTATGTTCTCTGCTGTTCTGTATATCTTTTCATGTTTTACTGTTCATACTTATTCCTACTGTTTTACAGATTTAATACAAACTACAAAGTACAATTTTTTGCTCATGCTCAGCAACCACATTAATAAACACAATAGTTTTCAGGTTTAAAATAACTTTAGGGTTTGGAAATTGTAAATAAAAATGAATGAAAAACAATGTAGAAACTGTTGTCTGTATACTTGGGGAACAGAGGTGGAAAAGGATCTGGGCATTTTTGTAGTGCTCAATGCAACGCAACAGCTTCTGAGACAAATAAGATATTAGCATGTATAAAAGGGGCCTAGATAAAAGAGAATAAAGTACCATTCTTCCACTACATTAACCTCACGTAAGAACACACACAGAGCAAGATTATATGTTGCTCAGCAAATCAGTTGCGAAAACACTGCGCTCATTATGGCTTTTTTGCATTTGGGGTTGCGCAGATATTACAAGTTGAAAAATAACTGAATTTGAGTGCACGTTAAATAAGCCTCGCAATGCAAACCGCGAAATTGCATGCAAGTTCACATATTCCACATAGAAGTTAATGGAGAAGACAAATAGGGAAAAAAACACAAAAGCCCTAATATGTTGCGCAAAGCCCATGAAAAGTGTACATGAAAATGCGAATATTTCATATTGCGAAAATGTTTTTGCAACAGAATATATTGTATTTATTTCTAAATAAATATTTCTCTAAATATTTGATATTTGGACTGATATATCTATTTATTGCTAGATATGTATATGATTATATATATGTCTATATATCTCAATATCTATATGCGAATATCCCATTGAACATACATCTGTAATATTGTTTAATGTGCATAAAATGTAAAAATATTTTCATTATCTACCTAGCTAAAGATAGGTCTATACATATAAATCCATGTTTCTCTATATATGTGTATGTATGTCAGTGTAAAATCCCTGCATCTGCTTTTTTTCTCTAACACCCGAGATCTCGTATCTTTGAGCCCTTATAACTTTTGTGTGCAATATTTTTTAATATTTTTTATTAGACAGTGTTAATATGAGTGTAACTCTACTTTGTAATGTATTTTTGAAGTGTTTCAGAAAAGCATTAACTACAACTCTTCGATTGCAGAAAAAAATTGTTGCGTAAAAGGCAAATGCGCAATCGCGATTTTTCAAAACTTGTAATACCTGCACAATGGAAATTGCGAAAAGACCACATTGCGGGTGGAATACTCATAACACTCTACTTGTAACCTTGCTGACTAAGGGCTTTATTTATAATTATGTGAATGTGAGATGAGGAAAGGAAAACACTGGGTCTCACGGTAAATCCAATGGTTTATTATGGAGCAGGCTTCAATAACCACACAGGGTGAACTCCTATCTGACGCGTTTCGCGCATGCGTACATGCGCTTCATCAGAGATAATTGTCTCTGCTGTTTTGGATCAGTTTATAGGTGAGTGGAACCAATAAGATGAGAGGTGTGTATTTCATATTGGTGTTTAACCATTGATTGACTTAACCATTGAGAGTATATACTATTAATTGGTCAAATGGGTTAATATAATATTAGATGTTTAAATTGTTTGTGTCCACTCACTGCACTGTTCCAGCACAGTTAAAGAGACCTTAGAACAGATTAATTCCTTTAACATTTGTCTAACATACAGTTTCCATTGTTAGTGTATGTATGTACATATATATTCTTGTATGCTTGCATATTAATATGTGTGTGCATACTTGATCTGTATGAGAAAAGAAATGATAATTTCATAAGGGAAAGTAAATAACAAAAAGAAAAAGTTACAAAATAGAGTTAAAACTTAAAAACTTAAAAACAACAATGATTTAACATAGGACTACTATTCTTAGTACATAACTTAATAGAGTCTGAGAAAGTCTAACTCCCCTAATCATCTACCTATACTTAAGTATGGTATTGCTAACTATTGTTGTTAGTAAATATAGCTCGCTATCTTTATGATCCTTTTGTTTGGTAGTTATTAATCCACTCGAATGTGTAGTTCATTCTAAGGAAGCACGTTATGATAATAGTTTGTATTATTATCATATGCATATTGAATATTAATTAATTATCTAGGGAGGAAGAGATGGGGGAGAAAGCACAGTACACTGGACCCTAGACTTGTTAGTCTTTATACTGGATGCCGCTATTAGTTGATTGAGGTAGAAAAAGCCAGTTTCTATTCTCATATACTAGCTCTGTAGTTTTATCATAGGGTACTAGTTATTACTAAGACCTTGCTAATTTAGTCTTATTGAGTCTATTTAGTAGCTAAGTTAAATCTAAATTCTCTGAGAAAATATATTATTAATAATCATACTGATTATTGTCTCTTAAATTAATAAATGGAATGAAAAAATATAAAAGAATTATGAGATGAAATAAAATATCGAAAGAAGGAGATACTATTTCTTGGTAGGGATATTGGAGAAGGGTCTGTGTAATTTTTATTTGTTGTATATTGAATAATAAGTCCTTAGCTAGAGACTCTTTTAGTGATTGTATTTATTTCAAGTTATCTGAATGTTAAACTTATCTATCTTGTGTCTAATTGATTGTTTATTATTTATAAGTAATGTAGTGAACCAAGATGTTTCTTTGTATATATATATATGTTTATTTTTCATTTTTTCATCATTATTTAGTCAGTGTATCAGGTAACCTGAATAAACTATAGTAGATTGTCTATGTTTCTGTTATATGTCTAATAAAATATGTTTCAATTGAATATTCAGTTTCAAAATTATTGATTAACTTATTTGTGTTTATTTTATGATTGTTTTTTGATTATTACTGTATCCCTAGTCTATGAATAGGTTCACATCATATCTTTTATTCATGCCTTGTGGTGTTCTAGTCTGTAACGTAAAAATCCAATATACCTCTCGCCTAAGGAGTTTCTTACTTCTATCTCCTCCTAGTGGATCTTTTTCTATCTGTTCTATTGCCTTAAATGAAAAGTTAGTCTTTGTTCGTGTGAGTGAAAATGTTTTGCTACCGGGGTTCTTGGTGTTCTTGGTGTAATTATGTGAATGACCTTATCCATTGCACCCTCGCTCATTTAAGCCTGCAACTGATATTTATGAAGCAACTGTTTAAACCCCTACTTCCTAAACCCTCTCTGATAACTTATAGTTGGAGGATGAAATGGGCACTGCCATGTTGCAACCTAAGTTTTCCTAGGTTTAAAAGTCTATCTATTATTATCTTCTGTACTTCTCTGAGGCCAGTAAAGGACACTTAGAGTAACAGTCTAACTGTGTTTAATGTACTTTGTTTTAATATTTTTTATTGAGGAAGCAACTTACAAATTTCCAGACATAGAGTGCAGAGTAAGTGAATATCATACACATCGGCTTACAAATACAATTGTATAACATATTATTCCTATGTAGCTATATATAAGTACAAAGAGAACTGTCATAACATAATAAAACATATAGGTCTAGAGGTAACCTTCACAGTGTATGTTAAATTAAACTCACTAAGATATGGCTAGGTATACTCACTATTATACACTGCATATCTATATAATCTTCATTTTTATTTATATTTGGTAAATCTTAGTAAATTAAAATTAGAGGTAACCCTTAAATCTAAATCTCCAAGCTCGATAAAAACTAGATCCCCAAGAGATAAACATTGGTCTCTCTTGGTCTCTGATCCTTAGTATATATTTATAGGGGGGCGTGGTTGGGGGCTCTCAGTAAATAATAAGCATATAGGGCCACTCTCTGACTCCTGGCAGATATATATAGAAATACCTACTATATAAAGCTATGGGGCCCCATCCGATATGCAGCGTCGCCCGCAAAAGCCGGCAATGCCGTTTTTTGCGCGGGTTTGGTATCACATATACGGCGTAGCATACAACTTACGCCCATATATTTCACCCGTTGCCCGCAATTCTTACTCCCATAGGCTAACATGGGACCGCAACGTAAATCGGTATCCAATATCCAGCGCAAGGCCTTACGTGGCGAAAATGGAGAAATCTTACTCCATTTTCACCTCGCCATAAAATGCAGCCATAGCAGGCCTTGCGCTGAGTATGGGAGCACCGTAACTCCCTAAAATGCCTTCTAAAAAAAAACTAACACCTAACGCATGTGCAATGTCTGTCAACCGCAATCCCCCACCGCAATAACTTATAAAGTGTATTAACCCCTAAACCGCCGCTCCCGGAGCCCACCGCCACCTACATTATATGTATTAACCGCTAAACCCGCCCGCTCCCAGACCCCGCCGCACCTAAATAAAGTGTTTAACCCCTAAACCGCCGCTCCCGGACCCCGCCGCCACCTACATTAAGTTTATTAACCCCTAATCTGACCCCCCTACACCGCCGCCACCTACATTAAATTTATTAACCCCTAATCTCCCGCCCCCAACGTCGCCGCAGCTATATTAAATTTATTAACCCCTAAACCTAAGTCTAACCCTAACACCCCCCTAACTTAATTATTATTTAAATAAATCTAAATAATATAACTATTATTAACTAAATTATTCCTATTTAAAACTAAATACTTACCTATAAAATAAACCGTAAGATAGCTACAATACAATTAATAATTACATTGTAGCTATTTTAGGATTTATTTTTATTTTACAGGCAACTTTGCATTTATTTTAACTAGGTACAATAGCTATTAAATAGTTAATAACTATTTAATAGCTACCTAATTAAAATAATTACAAAATTACCTGTAAAATAAATCCTAACCTAAGTTACAAATACACCTAACACTACACTATCAATAAATTAATTAAATAAATTAACTACAATTATCTAAAATTAAATATAATTAAATAAACTAAACTATAGTACAAAAAAACTAAATTCATGCTTACCTGATAAATTACTTTCTTTTACGATATGACGAGTCCACGGATTTCATCCTTACTTGTGGGATATTAACCTCCTGCTAACAGGAAGTGGCAAAGAGCACCATAGCAGAGCTGTATATATAGCCCCTCCCTTCCCCTCCACCTGCAGTCATTCGGCCGAAGGTTATAGGAAGAGAAAAGGAAAGACTAAAAAGGTGCAGAGGTGACTGAAGTTTTCAAAAAATAAAATAAACCTGTCTTAAAATAACAGGGTGGGCCGTGGACTCGTCATATCGTAAAAGAAAGTAATTTATCAGGTAAGCATAAATTTAGTTTTCTTTTACAAAGATATGATGAGTCCACGGATTTCATCCTTACTTGTGGGAAACTAATACCAAAGCAATAGGACACGGATGAAAGGGAGGGACAAGACAGGAACCTAAACGGAAGGCACCACTGCTTGAAGAACCTTTCTCCCAAAGATAGCCTCAGAAGAAGCAAAAGTATCACATTTGGAAAATATGGAAAAAGTGTGAAGGGACGACCAAGTCGCAGCCTTACAAATCTGTTCCACAGATGCATAGTTTTTAAAAGCCCATGTGGAAGCCACAGCCCTAGTAGAATGAGCCGTAATTCTTTCAGGAGGCTGCTGTCCAGCAGTCTCATATGCCAGGCGGATGATACTTCTCAGCCAAAAAGAAAGAGAGGTAGCCGTAGCTTTCTGACCCCTACGCTTTCCAGAATAAACAATGAATAATGAAGATGATTGACGGAAATCCTTAGTTGCCTGTAAGTAAAACTTTAAGGCACGGACCACGTCCAAATTATGCAACATACGCTCCTTCTTAGAAGAAGGATTAGGACACAAGGAAGGAACAACGATTTCCTGATTAATATTCTTATTTGAAACAACCTTAGGAAGAAATCCAGGTTTGGTACGTAAAACCACCTTATCAGAATGAAAAATGAGATAAGGTGAATCACACTGTAACGCTGAAAGCTCAAAAACTCTTTGAGCAGAAGAAATAGCAACCAAAAACAGAACTTTCCAAGATAACAGTTTAATATCTATGGAATGCATAGGTTCAAACGGAACCCCTTGCAGAACTCGAAGAACTAAATTCAAACTCCAGGGAGGAGTAATAGGTCTAAATACAGGCTTAATTCTAGATAGAGCCTGACAAAAAGACTGAACATCTGGTATATTTGCCAAACGTCTGTGAAACAGAATTGACAAAGCTGAAATTTGTCCCTTTAAGGAACTCACAGATAACCCTTTCTCCAATTCCTCTTGGAGAAAAGACAGAATCCTCGGAATCCTAACTTTACTCCATGAGTAACCCTTGGATTCACACCAATAAAGATATTTACGCCATATCTTAAGATAAATCTTTCTAGTGACAGGCTTTCTAGTCTGTATCAAAGTACTAATAACTGAATCAGAGAATCCTCGCTTCGATAAAATCAAGTGTTCAATCTCCACGCAGTCAGCTGCAGAGAAATTAGATTTGGATGTTGAGAAGGACCTTGAAGGAGAAGGTCCTGTCTCAATGGAAGTTTCCACGGTGGCAGAGAGGACATGTCCACTAGATCCACATACCAAGTCCTGCCTGGCCACGCAGGCGCTATCAGGATCACTGATGCTCTCTCCTGTTTGATTCGAGCAATCACGTGTGGGAGGAGAGGAAACGGCCTGAGGATCCCTTGACCGGGATCCGTATCTTGGAAGTTTGGCATTCTGTCGGGATGCCATCAAAACCAATTCCGGTCTGCCCCATGTGAGAATCAATGAGGCATCTGCTGACTTAGAAAATCTGCCTCCCAGTTCTCTACTCCTGGGATGTAGATCGCTGACAGATGACAAGAGTGGGCTTCTGCCCAACTGATTATCTTGGATACCTCTATCATCACTAAGGAACTCCTTGTTCCCCTCTGATGATTGACATATGCCACAGTCGTGATGTTGTCTGACTGGAATCTGATGAATTTGGCCGAAGCCAACTGAGGCCACGCCTGAAGCGCATTGAATATCGCTCTCAGTTCCAGGATATTGATCGGAAGAAGAGACTCCAGTTGAGTCCAAACACCCTGAGCCTTCAGGGAGTTCCAGACTGCACCCCAGCCCAGAAGGCTGGCATCTGTTGTCACTATCACCCATGAGGGTCTGCGGAAACAAGTCCCTTGGGACAGATGATCCGGCGACAACCACCAAAGAAGAGAGTTTCTGATCTCTGGATCCAGATTTATCTGAGGCGATAAATCCGCATAATCCCCATTCCACTGTCCGAGCATGCTTAGTTGCAGTGGTCTGAACTGAAAGCGAGCAAATGGAACCATGTCCATTGCCGCTACCATTAATCCAATTACTTCCATACACTGAGCCACTGATGGCCGAGGAATGGACTGAAGTGCTCGGCAAGTATTCAGTATCTTTGTTTTTCTGACCTCTGTCAGAAATATTTTCATGGTTACCGAGTCTATCAGAGTTCCCAAGAAAGGAACCCTTGTCTGTGGGACAAGTGAACTCTTCTCTATGTTCACCTTCCAACCGTGAGTTCTCAGAAAAGACAACACTGTGTCCGTGTGAGACTTTGTCAGATGATATGTTGACGCCTGAATCAGAATATTGTCCAGATAAGGCGCCACCGCTATTCCTCGCGGTCTGAGAACTGCCAAAAGAGATCCTAGAACCTTTGTGAAGATTCTGGGTGCCATGGCCAACCGAAAGGAAGAGCCACGAACTGATAATGTTTGTCCAAGAAGGCAAACGTTAGAAACCGATGATGATCCTTGTGGATTGGAATATGAAGGTAAGCATCCTTCAAATCCACAGTAGTCATATATTGACCCTCCTGGATCATTGGTAAAATTGTTCGTATAGTCTCCATCTTGAATGATGGATCTCTTAGAAACTTATTTAGACACTTGAGATCTAAAATGGGTCTGAACGTTCCCTCTTTTTTGGAAACCACAAATAGTTTGAGTAAAACCCCAGTCCCTGTTCCAATTCTGGAACTGGACAAATTACCCCCATAGTAGAAAGGTCTTTTACACAGCGTAAGAACGCCTCTCTTTTTATCTGGTTTGAAGATAATCTTGAAGATGAAATCTCCCTCTTGGGAGAAAATCCTTGAATTCCAATTAATAACCGTGGGTCACTATTTTTAGTGCCCAGGAATCCTGAACATCTCTTGCCCAAGCCTGAGCAAATAAAGAGAGTCTGCCCCCTACTAGATCCGGTCTCGGATCGGGGGCCACCCCTTTATGCTGCCTTATGACCAGCAGTGGACTTTTGGGATTGTTTACCCTTATTCCAGTTCTGATTGGGTCTCCAGACTGACTTAGATTGGGTAAAATTCCCTTCCTGCTTTGAAGAGGAAGATGAAGCAGGGAGTCCTCCTTTAAAGTTCCGAAAGGAACAAAAATTATTCTGTTTACCCCTCATTCTAACCGACTTATCCTGAGGTAGGGCATGTCCCTTACCTCCTGTAATATCAGAAATGATTTCCTTCAATTCTGGTCCAAAAAGGGTCTTACCTTTAAAGGGAATGGCTAAAAGCTTATGTTTTGATGACACATCAGCAGACCAAGATTTAAGCCATAATGCTCTACGTGCTAAAATAGCAAATCCTGCATTTTTTGCCGCTAATTTAGCAATTTGAAAAGCGGTATCGGTAATAAAAGAATTAGCTAGCTTAAAAGCTTTAATTCTATCTAAGATGTCATCCAACGGAGTCTCAACTTCTACAGCCTCAAACCAAAAAGCTGCTGCAGTAGTTACTGGAACAATGCAAGCCGTAGGTTGTAAAAGAAACCCCTGATTAACAAAATATTTCTTTAGTAAACCCTCTAACTTCTTATCCATAGGGTCCTTAAAAGCACAACTATCCTCAATTGGTATAGTAGTACGCTTAGCTAGGGAAGATATAGCTCCCTCTACCTTAGGGACCGTTTGCCATTAGTCCCGAATGGTATCTGATATGGGAAACATTTTCTTAAAATTAGGAGAGGGAGAAAATGGTATACCTGGTCTATCCCATTCCTTTCTAATAATTTCCGAAATTCTTTTAGGAACCGGAAAAACATCAGCGTAAGTAGGAACTTCCAAATATTTATCCATTTTACACAACTTCTCTGGAGGAATCACAATAGGATCACAATCATCCAGAGTCGCTAAAACCTCCCTAAGTAACAGGTGGAGGTGTTCAAGCTTAAATTTAAATGACATAGCATCCGAATCTGTCTGAGGCAAAACATTCCCTGAATCAGAAATTTCACCCTCAGACAGTAATTCCCTGATCCCCAACTCAGAGCACTGTGAGGGAACATCGGAAATAGCTAACAAAGCATCAGAGGATTCAGTATTAACATTAATACTTGACCTACTGCGTTTACCCTACAACACTGGTAATTTAGACAATACCTCTGTAAAGGTAGTTGACATAACTAGGCGTCGCTTGTGTGGGCGTTAAAGGTTGTGACACTTGGGGAGAATTAGATGGCACATCCTAATTCTCTTCAGACTGAGAATCATCCTTAGGCACACTTTCTTTATTTAAAATATGCTTTTTACATTGTAAGGCCCTTTCAGTACAAAAGCTACACAATGATAGAGGGGGTTGCACAATGGCTTCTAAACACATAGAACAATGAAAAACCTCAATGTCAGACATGTTGAACAGACTAGTAGTACCACAAAAGTCGTTTAAACACTTATTTATTGCAAAAAATAAACATTTGAAAAAACGTGTACTGTGCCTTTAAGAAAAGAAAAAGTGAACAAATTTTCCAAAATGCTCCAAAAAACATTAAATTAACCCCAAATTTGACTAAATATTGTTGGTTAATCCAAAAATTACTGCACCCAGAAGCAAGGGCAGAAATGAGGCTTTAGAAGTACTAATATCAACTATTAATCAAAAGATAAATAAAAATACCCTCTGCACCTCGCCACAGCTCTGCTAGGGGTTAATAGATTTAATAGGGTATGTGGGCTATGGTGGTTTAGGGGTTAATACTTTAATAGGTGTATTGCGTTGTGGGCTATGGTGGTTTAGGGGTTAATACTTTAATAGGTGTATTGCGTTGTGGGCTATGGCGGTTTAGGGGTTAATACATTTATTATTAGGAGTGAGAGGGGGGATTGCGGATATAGGGGTATACGTGTCGAGCTTATTTTTGGGAGGCAGGTTAGACAGTTACGGGAGATTTAACATTTTAGTTAGTTTTCTTAGGCACAGGCAGTTTCTAAAGTGCAGTAAGTCACTGGCGACTCCAGAAATTTGTAGTTACGCTCATTTCTGGACATCGCTAGTTTATCCGACTTACGGCACTTTAGGAACTGCCGGCGGGGTATATGTAATACCCCGATGTGCAAGGTGAAATTACGGGGGCGCGGGTTCCCTCGCTTGCGCCAAAAACTACGCCGTATATCGGATCGCGCCCATGATCAGTAGTGTACTAGTCCAAAGCAATAAAAGCATGACCGTAACATCATAGTAATGGAACTAAAAGGAGGCAGCAGCAAGTGCTATCAAATGATAAATTCATATCCCTCAATAGGACTGGATATGCAAAATCCTAGGCATTGGTTACAGTAGTGGAGGTGCATTGTGAGCATTGCATACTAGTTCCTAAGTGGGTCCAACATAATGTAACATCATTAAACCCTAGAGCAGGTATCAACAGTATTATCAGTCTAAGGCTAACATGCATAAAGCAAGGGGTAATATAAATATAGGTACATAATACTATATCTGAACATATAGAACATATTGGAGCAATCTGTAGGGTAACAATCTAACTATGTGAGTATTAACTAAAGCCCTCATGTGCAGTATGGCTATGACATAAACTATTCCTAAACATTTCTGTACTCTTGGTACAAGTATTATATGGTATTGGTCATAAGTCTACACATATACATCCAAATATCTCCTAATATTTCGAGCTTAAAAAGGTAGCGTCTTTCTAAGAACTATGCAGTTATGCCACCCCGGCCGCAGGCAGCACACTGCTATGATCTGAATAGCTAAGCCGTATGTATGATTCGTAGTGTTATGTCACTAGTGTACAAGCTACCGCAAAAGTGAAGAAAAACTTTGTAAAATACAACTAACCTTAACATAAATTTAGGTACATCGCCCTTACATAAGAAGTACTACATGAGTCTGCATCAACTAACCAATAAATACAAACATAGAAGCCTCAAAGATGTACCACACATAATAAACTTATAATAGGCTTAGTCGTAACCAACCCCACTCAGAGTAAAAGAGTATAAACTTCCTGAATGGTAGCTACCTTGAAATACATAAAATTTGAACATAGTAAGGTGGGGACATCTACTGTATATTGCCCAAAAGAGATTAAGTAAAGGTGCTTAACCATTTAGCAACTTGGCACAGAAATGTCCAGCTTGTCTAGCATCTAACCGATCCAGGTTTTGCTCCATTCGAAAAAAGGACAACTCTGTATTGATCTACTCTGCTCAGAGTATCCGATGGCACAGTCAGCAATCACTTGCGCTGCCTCTATCATAAGCCAGTATGATATTGCGACTTGCTGATCATTAGGAGATACTCACAATGTCGACTATCCCCACAGTCATCTACTCCCTGTTGTTGGGTGCTTCTCAGAGCAAACACTCTATAGAGCAAGTGCGGGTCTTGCCCCATATCGTCAGCCAAGTCATCAACAGCTATTGTCCTCATCTTTCCTACTACAAGGGGTATAGATTTCACGCTTTTCCTCTCCCCCGCTTGTAGTTCCAAGAGTTGCAGACTGCTCTCGTCTACCAGCACTACTTTGCCATGCTTTCAGTATACTTTTCTCAAGATGAGCAAGATGCTCACATATTATGCACTCCATCTCCTCTAGAAACACTCTTTCAAGATCCTTCATCATTATATATTGCAAGGTAAAGGTCAGCAGCTTCATTTACTACAGTATATCTTATAACCCTTTACATAAAAGGTTTGTAGCAATAATAGTATCTGCGTACATTGAGATCCATAGGTCTGGGGAGGGGGGATTTGTGCTGCAACCCTAGCCACGCAATTCTCTATCCAAAAACCAGTGATGGCCTAGCTAGTAGAAGTTGTGTGCGGCTTACTTGAATAATATAGCTCAGGGTGTCATTCTTCCGCTCCTGAACTTCTGACAAAGTGTGTGGACGATTATAGCTTCCAAGTAAGAAAGTCTTAGTAGGGTAGCTCTTCTCATTTGTATCTAAAGAACAATTTTAATAGAATATAAGCAGGAGCTTCACTGAGACACGTCATGCCGCTCCAAGCATAGGCTACGCCCCCTTAATGTACTTTTAATTTCCTTTCATCTCAATATTCTCTGTCTACCTCTCACATTGTTGTTTGATTTACTCCACATCTCTCACTCTCCTAATTCAGCTTCTCAGCTCCTTTTTGCATGTGTTGACCTCCTTTTTGTTAGACATTTATTTTTCTAATGTGGTCTGGTGTCTTGAAACTTTGTCTAAAACCCCTCTGATGTATTTTCCTCAGTATTTTTTTACGACTTTATTAATGAAATTTGATTGTTATACAGAGCGATTTTGTTTTGCTAAATTATTTTAGCTGATTATACCTGTGTGGTCCATATTTAAGTAATTGTCTTTGTATTGCTGAGTCTGTAATTCCAGTGCAATGCAATTATGAGTTATCCTATTCACATAGTACAACTTGGCTTTAAAAATGAATGTTTACATGAACTTTAGAGATTAAAGTGATATTAAACTATAAATAAAAGAGCACAATTTAAAAATATTGTTGCTTGAAAAAGGCCAACAAAGCTGTTTTTAAACAGGAAATGTATGTTTGTGTACAACTGGGTCTTGAGGACTAATTGCTCACTGGCTGAACTCCCTCTGCTTTTATTGATGAACAGTGACACAGAAGCATAAAAACAAACATTTTTTTTTCTTGTTACAGAAATACATAAAAAAATACACTTTCTTAGATACAGTACTGAGAAAAATGTATTTTAGTTTTTCTTTAACAAAAGTATTTACATTTATACATATGTTATACTATTTTTTTAATTTAATTACTGATATACTAACAATTTAATAAAATGCTTTCATGTTCATATAAGATGGAATGTTCTACCACAGGAGGGTCTTTTCAGTTCTGATCTGGACTTAACATACTTTCAATTAGGGGCGGAACTACGAGTGGTGTAACAGGTTTGGTGGCACCAGGGCCCAAGTGCTTTTGGGGTCCATAGCAGCCAGTCTATACATAGGTGTGTTCCTATATAGTCATTATCTGTGTATAAATTCTCATCATCATTACACTGTGCAGCTACTCATCAGTGTATAGATCAAATACATACAATACACAATACACAATTGATATTCACATACAGTGCAGCATGTTCACTATTCATGTATAGATATTCTATCATTATATAGCACAGCATATTCATGAGTGGCACCTGCTACACCCAGAATTCAAACAACAGTGTCTCAATAGTAATAATTAATGAATACAACTTTTTTATACTGCACTCTTTCATGTAGACCATAGTTTATGAATTCATTTTTTTTGTACTGCTGTTGCTTTTACAGGACTCTTTGAATGTCAATGCATAGTACTTTTTATTTTTTTCATAACTGTACTTTCTAAGGCCTAGATTTAGAGTTTTGCGGCCAAAGGGGTGCGTTAGCTACGCGTGCTTTTTTCTGGCCGCACCTTTTAAATACCGCTGGTATTTAGAGTTCACAGAATGGCTGCGTTAGGCTCCAAAAAAGGAGCGTAGAGCATATTTACCACAACTGCAACTCTCGATACCAGCGGTGCTTACGGACGCGGCCAGCTTCAAAAACGTGCTCGTGCACGATTCCCCCATAGGAAACAATGGGGCAGTTTGAGCTGAAAAAAAACCTAACACCTGCAAAAAAGCAGCATTCAGCTCCTAACGCGGCCCCATTGTTTCCTATGGGGAAACACTTCCTACGTCTGCACCTAACACCCTAACATGTACCCCGAGTCTAAACACCCCTAACCTGACATTTATTAACCCCTAATCTGCCGCCCCCACTATCGCTGACCCCTGCATTACACAATTAACCCCTAATCTGCCGCTCCGGACACCGCCGCAACCTACATTATCCCTATGTACCCCTAATCTGCTGCCCCTAACACCGCCGACCCCCATATTATATTTATTAACCCCTAATCTGCCCCCCATAACGTCGCCGCAAGCTATCTACAATTAACCCCTAATCTGCCGATCGCACCTCACCGCTATTATAATAAAGTTATTAACCCCTAATCCGCCTCACTCCCGCCTCAATAACCCTATAAAAAATAGTATTAACCCCTAATCTGCCCTCCCTAACATCGCCGACACCTAACTTCAATTATTAACCCCTAATCTGCCGATCGCACCTCACCGCTACTATAATAAATGGATTAACCCCTAAAGCTAAGTCTAACCCTAACACTAACACCCCCCTAACTTAAATATAATTTAAATCTAACGAAAAAAATTAACTCTTATTAAATAAATTATTCCTATTTAAAGATAAATACTTACCTGTAAAATAAACCCTAATATAGCTACAATATAACGAATAATTATATTGTAGCTATTTTAGGATTAATATTTATTTTACAGGCAACTTTGTATTTATTTTAACCAGGTACAATAGCTATTAAATAGTTATTAACTATTTAATAGCTAAAATAGTTAAAATAATTACAAAATTACCTGTAAAATAAATCCTAACCTAAGTTACAATTAAACCTAACACTACACTATCAATAAATTAATTAAATAAAATACCTACAATTATCTACAATTAAACCTAACACTACACTATCAACAAATTAATTAAATACAATACCTACAAATAACTACAATTAAATAAACTAACTAAAGTACAAAAAATAAAAAAGAACTAAGTTACAAAAAATAAAAAAATATTTACAAACATTAGAAAAATATTACAACAATTTTAAACTAATTACACCTACTCTAAGCCCCCTAATAAAATAACAAAGACCCCCAAAATAAAAAAATGCCCTACCCTATTCTAAATTAAAAAAGTTCAAAGCTCTTTTACCTTACCAGCCCTGAAAAGGGCCATTTGCGGGGCATGCCCCAAATAATTCAGCTCTTTTGCCTGTAAAAAAAGAAATACAATCCCCCCCCCCAACATTACAACCCACCACCCACATACCCCTAATCTAACCCAAACCCCCCTTAAATAAACCTAACACTAAGCCCCTGAAGATCTTCCTACCTTATCTTCACCATACCAGGTTCGATCCGTCCTCCGAAATCTTCATCCAAGCCCAAGCGGGGGCTGGCGATCCATAATCCGGCTGAAGTCTTCTATCAAGCGGCGGCTGAAGAGGTCCAGAAGAGGCTCCAAAGTCTTCATCCTATCCGGGAAGAAGAGTAGATCCGGACCGGCAACCATCTTGATCCAAGCAGCATCTTCTATCTTCATCCGATGACGAACGGCTCCATCTTGAAGACCTCCGGCGCGGATCCATCCTCTTCTTCCGACGTCCAACTGAAGAATGAAGGTTCCTTTAAGGGACGTCATCCAAGATGGCGTCCCTCGAATTCCGATTGGCTGATAGGATTCTATCAGCCAATCGGAATTAAGGTAGGAAAATTCTGATTGGCTGATGGAATCAGCCAATCAGATTCAAGTTCAATCCGACTGGCTGATTGGATCAGCCAATCAGATTGAGCTCGCATTCTATTGGCTGATCAGAACATTGAAAAGATAGGATACGCAAATGTCGTAGGGGGATCTGCGGTATGGAAAAGTCGCGGCTGGAAAGTGAGCGTTAGACCCTTTCCTGACTGACTCCAAATACCAGAGGGCGGTAAAAACCAGCGTTAGGAGCCTCTAACGCTGGTTTTGACGGCTACCGCCCAACTCTAAATCTAGCCGTAAGTTTTAAATTGGAATTCCTAGACACAGACACAGCTGCAGATTTTCAGCATTAACCTGGTGTATATATGTGAGTGTTTCATAGAGCAATTGGAGCTTTGATTGGGGGAGGACAGTCAGGCTAGCAAGATAGATAGTTTCAAAGTGAGTGCACTACTAGAGAAGTTGAAAGAGGGGGGAAATAGTTATGAAAGAGGATATATTTTTTTTAAGTCAATGATAGATTAAGGGGGTGGTTTGTTATGTTAGATAACTCAAAACATTGTAGGTTTGGGTGAGTCATTTTAATTATTTCAGTAGCATATAAGGAGCAAGTATAGGGAATGACTGAGAAGTATGGCTAAAGATGAGTCTCAGATTAGATTAGTTAGACTGTTAGAGGCATTTATGATATTCTGCAGATGCAGTTTGGTGGGGAGGCCACTAAGAAGTGTTGCAATGGTCTAAATTAAACAAAATAAATGTTAATGTTTTGGTGGTGCCTTAAATGGACAGTAAAGTCCAAATTAAACTTTATGATTCAGACAGGGCATGCAATTTTAAACAACTTTCCAATGTACTTTTATCATCAAATTTGCTTTTTTCTCTTGGTATTTTTTGTTAAAGGTTTAAACTAGGTAGGCTGATTTCTAAGATTTTGCAGTCCACCTTTTCTTCTTAAACGGGAAGAGTCCTCAGTTGCATTCATTACTTTTGGGAATTCAGAACCTGGCCACGAGGAGGAGGCAAAGACACCCCAGCCAAAGGCTTAAATACCTCCCCCACTTCCCTCATCCCCCAGTCATTCTTTGCCTTTCGTCACAGAAGGTTTGCAGAGAAGTTTTAGAAGATTGAAGATAGTCTCTTATGGAGGGTAGTACTCTTCAAAATGGGACTAGAGTTTTAAGTAATCCTGTCAGCCTCTCAGTGAGAGCATGGATGAAAGTTAGAGTCCGGAGATGCAGGGAGTGTCATCTCTGCGAAACCATCCAGACTCATGTTAACAGCTCCTTGGCAATCAGCGTTGACGAGTTTCGCTGCCTGCCTTTATTCACTCAAGTCCATGTCAGAAGCAATGCTACTATCTGTCACACTTGAAGGGCCGTGTTCCTGTTCCACGGCATAGATTCCGGTAAGATCGTTTAATTTTATTTCAATATGTGAATGTAATGTTAACAAAAGAAGTCAGGTTCCCAGTGGGACTCCTTTATCTTAAAATGGAATCAATGGCTAATATCTCCTGTGGTGGGTTATTGAACAGGGGGGACCTTAATCATGCATGTTATGTGATCTGTCTGCTAATGTGTAGTGATGCTTGGGCTCATGGCTATTCGGAACATAACAGCCTTCCCATCAGACTGCGCAGTCCTTTTGGACTGGCGCTCCTTTTTTTTTTTGCGGGCTTACACGGTGCACCTCATGACCAGGTGTGGTCACATTGTTTTTCCATTTTCGTTACCTGACCGAGTGGCTATGGAGAGAGTCTGTCCGTTGGTTGTCTGGTTCACAGGAGGTGGTGAGTGCCCCAGCCATTGGGGGTGTAAGGTGCCATTTAGCTTTAGTCCATATTTGCAATCACCAAGTTATGGAGGATTCAGATTTTTTAGAGACAGACATCTCCGACTCGGAGTATACGTCTTGTGAGGAATATGAAATGGCCTGGGTTATCCATGCCCATCAGTTATGTTCCGATTGCCGTTCTAGATTACTCTCTTCCCCAGAATCAGGGAATGTAGAGTGGGTTGAGCCATCCACCCCTGAGGATTCCATGTTGTGTGAGGCGCGAGCCCTAGAACATTCTTTTGCTATGCAAGCAGGTGTCCCTATGGCCATTACTCCTTCTCCAGAATCCAGGCGGATTTATATCTCCCAAGAGAAGTATTTTTAAGATACTGTCCGTGTTCTGTTAACCTTCTGGGGAAGAGATGGCCTATGAGGTTCAGGGGCCCCTCCCTCAGGCTGAGGTCATCCATCGATCTGGCAGGGGAACATTTTGCCTTCCGTTATAGACTGGCATGTCTTCGTGTATTACTAAGACATGTTTTGGCAGTGCTGGAGGATTCTGGTCCTACTGGGCCGAGAGATCCTCGGTCTTCCATGCCAGATGGCAAACTGGGTTATATGTATGGGGATGAAGCCAATCTCCTTGATGTCTCAGTTTTTCTTTCTTTTAAGTATCTGTTCCAGTTCTGAGCTTAGGAGAATAGGGTCTCTGATAGGCTGATCCTATTAGCGCGCCCATTTTCCTTGGGCGTTCACCCTCAGGTGCTGCCTTCATTTTCTTTGATCCGGTTAGGATGTGTTTAATTTGTTTTATAAAGCTCATGTCTGTTATGATTTTCCGTTTTGGGAATGTTTCTTCCCTGGAACTGATACTTGCGATTTTATGGTCACATGAGCACTTTCTTGGAAGTTGCGCAGTACTATATAATGACATAGTTATGTTTATAGTTTATGTTATCGATTACTTTGGGGGCTTCAATTTTTCTTGGACCTTGGATGGTTTTGGAGTGTTTTCGTACCAGGCGGGTACTGGTCAGGCGCTAGCTGGTGTTCCTTACGGTTCATGTCACCCACGTAGTACCGGTGTGCTGGTTACCTTGTCGGGTGTTCACTTTGTTAAGTGTTCATTTGTTCTTGTTACTATTACTAGAAGATGGAGGGATTACACCGGTCCTCCTCCTGTTCCTACTGTCGAGGGGGTTCTGGACTCAGAGCCTACTGCGGCTCCTCATGAGAGGTCTTTTGGCCTTGGAACCAAAGTTCCTCCATTTTCCATGGATTGGAGGTTTGGATGGCCTCTGGGCATTGAGGGGTACCAGATGGATGACTATTTTCGCTTTCACTCTTGGCATCTTCTGGATGTCGTTTTTTGTGTGTGGCCTAGTCAGTACCTCACGTAGGTTGATAGGGCTACTTGCTGCCCTTCTTTGGTGGTCAGGTCATCTGTGTCTTCCTTACCACTTCCTTTTTTAGTATGTTGCATGCTTTCTAGGGAGCGCAGATTGGGGTTACTCCCTGTTGTTTTTCCCCCGGTATCTCCTGGTCGACTGGTCTGCCAGGAGTTGTGAAGCTCCAACCATTTTTCCTGTGAGGTACAGGATTTTCCATGAGGCTGATCCTTTAGGGGTCTTGGTGATATTATCACTTCTCATCCTAAGAGCTTGTAGGCCAGAGAGGTAGCTCAGTTGGTAAAATACCCTGACTTCAATAAAGCCTGTTCTAAAGACCCAAAGTCACTGGTCCAAATCCCAGCTGGGCTGATTTGGCCTTTTATCCTTCCAAGGAAGCCTGTTCCATGTAATCATGTGACCTTTAGTGGGGGGGTTCCCCTTCGACTCCCTAAGAGATCTAGCCTTTTGGGGTTACAAGCAGAGGGTCCTGGTTTCAGACCCTCCCCCGGGTGCGGGTTGCCCCTTTCTTAGGCCTGTTAAGATGTCTTTCTAGGCTCTTGGGTCTCAATCTCCTTCAGGCTTCCAATGTCCAGAGACATTGGGATGTGGGATGCTCTGTCCAGGATGCACTTCTCTGTATGAGGTAACTTGGCAGTTCCTCAGGGGTTTGAACTTCGACCGGTCTTGGGTTCTGGGGTCTAGTTTATGACCATGTCTCTTGGCTGAGAATTCGGAGTCCGGATCTGGATCGGTCCTGAGCGGTTCGGTTTCAAACCTTTAGGTTTGTAACATCCGCTTGTCCCTTCTGGTATCTACCAGAAGTCCTGAGGGTTAGCTTACTGTCTTCCGGTGGGATGTGACAGTGATCGTCAGGGGCATTTATTGCACCTTGATGCGGGCTCATGGTCAGAGGCATAACTAGAAACCACAGGGCCCAGGTGCAAGAATCTAAGTGTTTCATCCCTCTTTGATCGCCCCCGCCCCCCCCAAAAAAAGTGAATTTGATACATATCTTTTTTTTTTTTTTTTTTTTTTTTTTACATTTAACACAGAAAAAAAATGTGAATCAGATTAAATGTCTGCAAAAGGAGATACCCTGTACCCACAGTCTGTGAGATGGTCTGACTCCCTACTACTGTATATAGTAACACTGTTTAACCCACCAGTACTGTATATAGTGAGTCAGTGACACAGTCTGTAATCTGCCGGTGAGATGGCTGGCCTGACCCTACTCATCCCAATACTTTATAAAGTGACCACAGTAGTCCGTGACATAGTCCAGCCCCCCGTACTGTATATAGTGGTACTGTATAGACTGACACTGTTTACCCCCTACCCCCCCATGATGTAGTAACAAGGTCTGTAATTTGCTGGTTCCACAAACATACACACACACACACATACATGCATAAATACACACACAGTCAAATACATACATACACACATACACACACACATAAACACCAATGGGTAAAACAGAAACACTAACCCCTGTAGTCAGAGACACTAGTGAAGCATCATGTCACACTCACATTATGTCACACTCACATTATTGCGACCTCTGCACCCCCTGTAGTTTCGTCCCTGCTCGTGGTTGTCTGTTTCCACTGAGCTGTCGGTACGGCCAAATGGTCTTTTATCACTTGGTTCAACCGTTTTCTCTCATCTCTTCTCTATGCCTATGGCTCTGAAAGTGGTTCCTTTACATTTGTCCACCTTCGGGGAGGTTTCTGAGTCCTTCTCTTCTCGTTTCTGAGGGGTTCTGTCCTTCTTGCGTGCAAGAGGTCCTGGGGCTGGATTCTGGTACGCTGTATTTTAGTGTCTATCTCCCTGGTTTGGGAGTGGTCCCTCTTAGGAGGGAGTGGTGTAAGGGTTCTGGAACCCGAGCACGTATTATTTCTGTCATGGCTTGTGGTAGCAAGCAAGATTTAAATAATGGTCAGAGTTGTTCCCCCATGGGGTTGTTCCCTTTTAGACCCCTCCTTTTATATTCTTTGTTTTCGGACATTGCCAATCCCTTTGGACTGGGTCCGTTTCCTCAAAGTGGGGGTCAGGGATCGGACTGCTCTGATGAGTCTTGACCGTGTACTTCCAGTTGATGCAGGTCTAGGTACCCTATGGGATCTCTACCCTGCCTAGTAGCTGTAGGCTTGGAGTTTGAGACCTGCTGTTGCAGCTTTCTAATCTAATCTCCTGCTTTCGGTGGGGGGTTCATGGTGTTTCATCCCTCTTTGATCTCTCTTTCATAGGTGTGGAGTTGATCCCTGGTCCTTGTCCTTCTAGGGTGTCATTCCCTGGGTGGTTGTCTTTTGCAACCTTGGGTTTGCTTTAGTCGTTTTGGGATTTTTTTTACCATAGTTGGTGGTCCTTTGGATACCTTATGGGTCCTCCATTTTCCCTTTCGAGGGTAGGTAGGTTCTCTTCCTTCGAGTCGGGGGGTTACCTGTGTGCAATCAGAAAGCTTGCGGGACTTGGTTCCTCTGGGTTTTTTTTGTGCTCAATGGATTCTAGAGATTCTGAGTAGTCTCTAGGACGGCCTTGCAGGTGTTTAACTGATGGGCAGTTACTGGGTCCTTTAAGGGTTTTAACCCCTTGTGTCTAAGGGTTACAGTTTTTTTTATCGGTGTTGGGTAATTTCAGGCTGTGGTGCCCTTTGAAGGGGCCGCCTTCTGTACCCGCCCCTTTGTTGCATTTAGTGTCCTCTATAGCTTGGGTATTGTTTCCCAAAAGTAATGAATGCAGCTGTGGACTCTTCCCATTAAGAAGAAAAACTTAAATTACGCTTACCTGATAATTTTCTTTTATTCTTATATTCTGACGGGAAGAGTCCACAGCTCCCCGCCCGTGTTTTTATGGGGCGGCCGTTTTTTAGTTTTTATTCTTCTGGCACCTTTTTCACCCTGATATTTCTCCTACTGTTCCTTGTTCCCTTGGCATAATGACTGGGGGATGAGGGAAGTGTGTGTGTGTGTGTGTGGGGGGGGTATTTAAGCCTTTGGCTGGGGTGTCTTTTTCTCCTCCTGGTGGCCAGGTTCTGAATTCCCAAAAGTAATGAATGCAGCTGTGAACTCTTCCCGTCAGAAGAAAAAAAAATGATCAGGTAAGCATAATTTAAGTTTTTAACTCACAGTCTGGCTGTGAATAGCTAATAACATTTATTGTTTGTTTATGTGTGCCATATAAATAACATTGTGCTCATGCATGTGAAGTAATTTATGAGTCAGCACTAATTGCCTGAAATGCAAGTCTGTCAAAAAATCTGAGATAAGGAGGCAGTCTGCACAAGCTTAGATACAAGGTTGTCATAGAGGTAAAAAGTATATTAACCCCTTAATGACCACAGCACTTTTCCATTTTCTGTCCGTTTGGGACCAGGGCTATTTGAACATTTCTGCTGTGTTTGTGTTTAGCCGTAATTTTCCTCTTACTCATTTACTGTACCCACACATATTATATACCGTTTTTCTCGCCATTAAATGGACTTTCTAAAGATACCATTATTTTCATCATATCTTATCATTTACTATAAAAAACAATTATAAAATATGAGGAAAAAATGGAAAAAAAACACACTTTTTCTAACTTTGACCCCCAAAATCTGTTACACATCTACAACCACCAAAAAAACACCCATGCTAAATAGTTTCTAAATTTTGTCCAGAGTTTAGAAATACCCAATGTTTACATGTTCTTAGCTTTTTTTGCAAGTTATAGGGCCATAAATATAAGTAGCACTTTGCTATTTGCAAACCACTTTTTTTCAAAATTAGTGCTAGTTACATTGGAACACTGATATCTTTCAGGAATCCCTGAATATCCATTGACATGTATATATTTTTTTTAGAAGACATCCCAAAGTATTGATCTAGGCCCATTTTGGTATATTTCATGCCACCATTTTACCACCAAATGCGATCAAATAAAAAAAATTGTTCACTTTTTCACAAATTTTTTCACAAACTTTAGGTTTCTCACTGAAATAATTTACAAACAGCTTGTGCAATTATGGCATAAATGGTTGTACATTTTTCTCTGGGATCCCCTTTGTTCAGAAATAACAGACATATATGGCTTTGACGTTGCTTTTTGGTAATTAGAAGGCCGCTAAATGCCTCTGCGCACCACACATGTATTATGCCCAGCAGTGAAGGGGTTAATTAGGGAGCATGTAGGGAACTTTTTGGGGTAATTTTAGCTTTAGTGTAGTGTAGTAGACAACCCAAAGTATTGATATAGGCCCATTTTGGTATATTTCATGCCACCATTTTACCGCCAAATGCGATCAAATAAAAAAAAAAACGTTTTTTCCAAATTTTAGGTTTCTCACTGAAATCATTTACAAACATTTTGTGCAATTATGGCACAAATTGTTGTAAATGCTTCTCTGGGATCCCCTTTGTTCAGAAATAGCAGACATATATGGCTTTGATGTTGCTTTTTGGTAATTAGAAGGCCGCTAAATGCCGCTGCGCATCACACATGTATTATGCTCAGCAGTGCAGGGGTTAATTAGGGAGCTTGTAGGGTTAATTTTAGCTTTAGTGTAGTGTAGTAGACAACCACAAGTATTGATCTAGGCCCATTTTGGTATATTTCATGCCACTATTTCACCGCCAAATGCGATCAAATTAAAAAAAATAGTCAACTTTTTCACAAACTTTAGGTTTCTCACTGAAATTATTTACAAACAGCTTGTGCAATTATGGCACAAATGGTTATAAATGCTTCTCTGGGATCCCCTTTGTACAGAAATAGCAGACATATATGGCTTTGGTGTTGCTTTTTGGTAATTAGAAGGCCGCTAAATGCCACTGCGCACAACATGTGAATTATGCCCAGCAGTTAAGGGGTTAATTAGGTAGCTTGTACTGAGCTTGCAGGGTTAATTTTAGCTTTAGTGTAGAGATCAGCTTCCCACCTGACACATCAGACCCCCTGATCTCTCCCAAAGAGCTCTCTTCCCTCCCCCACCCCACAATTGTCCCCGCCATCTTGAATACTGGCAGAAAGTCTGCCAGTACTAAAATAAAAACATAATTTATGCTTACCTGATAAATTTATTTCTCTTGTAGTGTATCCAGTCCACGGATCATCCATTACTTGTGGGATATTCTCCTTCCCAACAGGAAGTTGCAAGAGGATCACCCACAGCAGAGCTGCTATATAGCTCCTCCCCTAACTGCCATATCCAGTCATTCGACCGAAACAAGCCGAGAAAGGAGAAACCATAGGGTGCAGTGGTGACTGAAGTTTAATTAAAATTTAGACCTGCCTTAAAAGGACAGGGCGGGCCGTGGACTGGATACACTACAAGAGAAATACATTTATCAGGTAAGCATAAATTATGTTTTCTCTTGTTAAGTGTATCCAGTTCACGGATCATCCATTACTTGTGGGATACCAATACCAAAGCTTAAGTACACGGATGATGGGAGGGACAAGGCAGGAACTTAAACGGAAGGAACCATTGCCTGTAGAACCTTTCTCCCAAAAACAGCCTCCGAAGAAGCAAAAGTATCAAATTTGTAAAATTTTGAAAAGGTATGAAGCGAAGACCAAGTCGCAGCCTTGCAAATCTGTTCAACAGAGGCCTCATTTATAAAGGCCCAGGTGGAAGCCACAGCTCTAGTAGAATGAGCTGTAATTCTTTCAGGGGGCTGCTGTCCAGCAGTCTCATATGCTAAACGGATTATACTCCGAAGCCAAAAAGAAAGAGAGGTTGCCGAGGCCTTTTGACCTCTCCTCTGTCCAGAGTAAATAACAAACAGGTGAGATGTTTGGCGATAATCTTTAGTAGCCTGCAAGTAAAACTTCAATGCACGGACTACGTCTAGATTATGCAAAAGACGTTCCTTCTTTGAAGAAGGATTAGGGCATAATGATGGAACAAAAATCTCTTGATTGATATTCTTGTTAGAAACCACCTTAGGTAAAAACCCAGGTTTTGTATGCAGAACTACTTTATCTGAATGAAAGATCAGATAAGGAGAATCACAATGTAAGGCAGATAACTCCGAGACTCTTCGAGCCGAGGAAATAGCCATCAGAAAAAGAACTTTCCATGATAGAAGTTTGATATCAATAGAATGAAGGGGTTCAAACGGAAGCCCTTGAAGAACTTTAAGAACCAAGTTTAAGCTCCATAGGGGAGCAACAGGTTTAAACACAGGCTTAATTCTAACTAAAGCCTGACAAAATGCCTGAACGTCTGGAACTTCTGCCAGACGCTTGTGTAAAAGAATAGACAGAGCAGAAATCTGTCCCTTTAAAGAACTAGCTGATAGTCCTTTGTCCAAACCCTCTTGGAGGAAGGACAATATCCTAGGAATCCTAACCCTACTCCATGAGTAATTCTTGGATTCACACCAATGAAGATATTTACGCCAAATCTTGTGGTAAATTTTCCTGGTGACAGGCTTTCGTGCCTGTATTAAGGTATCAATTACTGACTCGGAGAAGCCACGCTTTGATAGGATCAAGCGTTCAATCTCCATGCAGTCAGTCTCAGAGAAAGTAGATTCGGATGATTGAAAGGACCTTGTATTAGAAGGTCTTGTCTCAGAGGCAGAGTCCATGGTGGAAAGGATGACATGTCCACTAGGTCTGCATACCAGGTCCTGCGTGGCCACGCAGGCGCTATCAATATAACTGATGCTCTCTCCTGTTTGATTTTGGCAATCAGACGAGGGAGCAGAGGAAACGGTGGAAACACATAGGCCAGGTTGAAGAACCAAGGCGCTGCTAGAGCATCTATCAGTGCCGCTTCTGGGTCCCTGGACCTGGATCCGTAACAAGGAAGTTTGGCGTTCTGGCGAGACGCCATGAGATCCAGTTCTGGTTTGCCCCAACGGAGAACCAATTGAGCAAACACCTCCGGATGGAGTTCCCACTCCCCCGGATGAAAAGTCTGACGACTTAGAAAATCCGCCTCCCAGTTCTCTACCCCTGGGATATGGATCGCTGATAGGTGGCAAGAGTGAGTCTCTGCCCAGCTAATTATCTTTGAGACTTCTGAAATCGCTAGGGAACTCCTGATCCCCCCTTGATGGATGATGTAAGCCACAGTCGTGATGTTGTCCGACTGAAATCTGATGAACCTCAGTGTTGCTAACTGAGGCCAAGCTAGAAGAGCATTGAATATTGCTCTTAACTCCAGAATATTTATTGGGAGGAGTTTCTCCTCCTGAGTCCATGAACCCTGAGCCTTCAGGGAGTTCCAGACTGCACCCCAACCTAGAAGGCTGGCGTCTGTTGTTACAATGGTCCAATCTGGCCTGCGAAAGGTCAAACCTTTGGACAGATGGACCCGAGATAACCACCAGAGAAGAGAATCTCTGGTTTCCTGATCCAGATTTAGTAGAGGGGACATTTAATCTGTGTAATCCCCATTCCACTGACTGAGCATGCATAATTGCAGCGGTCTGAGATGCAGGCGCGCAAATGGCACTATGTCCATCGCCGCTACCATTAAGCCGATTACTTCCATGCACTGAGCCACCGTGGGGCGCGGAATGGAGTGAAGAACACGGCAAGCATTTAGAAGTTTTGATAACCTGGACTCCGTCAGGTAAATTTTCATTTCTATAGAATCTATCAGAGTCCCTAGGAAGGAAACCCTTGTGAGAGGAGATAGAGAACTCTTTTCTTAGTTCACTTTCCACCCATGCGACCTCAGAAATGCCAGAACTATCTCTGTATGAGACTTGGCAATTTGAAAGCTTGACGCCTGTATCAGGATGTCGTCTAGGTAAGGAGCCACCGCTATGCCTCGCGGTCTTAGAACCGCCAGAAGTGAGCCCAGAACCTTTGTAAAAATTCTTGGGGCTGTAGCCAACCCGAATGGAAGAGCTACAAACTGGTAATGCCTGTCTAGAAAGGCAAACCTCATGGAACCGATGATGATTCTTGTGGATCGGAATGTGAAGGTAGGCATCCTTTAAGTCCACTGTGGTCATGTACTGACCCTCTTGGATCATGGGTAGGATGGTCCGAATAGTTTCCATCTTGAATGATGGAACTCTGAGGAATTTGTTTAGGATCTTTAGATCCAAAATTGGTCTGAAGGTTCCCTCTTTTTTGGGAACCACAAACAGATTTGAACAAAACCCCTGTCCTTGTTTCGTCCGCAGAACTGGATGGATCACTCCCATTACAAGGAGGTCTTGCACGCAGCTTAGGAATGCCTCTTTCTTTATCTGGTTTGCAGATAATCTTGAAAGGTGAAATCTCCCTTGTGGGGGAGAAGCTTTGAAGTCCAGAAGATATCCCTGAGATATGATCTCCAACGCCCAGGGATCCTGAACATCTCTTGCCCACGCCTGGGCGAAGAGAGAGAGTCTGCCCCCTACTAGATCCGTTGTCGGATAGGGGGCCGCTCCTTCATGCTGTCTTGGAGGCAGCAGCAGGCTTTCTGGCCTGCTTGCCCTTGTTCCAGGACTGGGTAGGTTTCCAGGCCTGCTTAGATTGAGGAAAAGTTCCCTCTTGTTTTGAAGTAGAGGGAGCTGATCCTGCACCTGCCTTGAAATTTCGAAAGGCACGAAAATTAGACTGTTTGGCCCTTGATTTGGCCCTGTCCTGAGGAAGGGTATGACCCTTACCTCCAGTAATGTCAGCAATAATTTCTTTCAAACCAGGCCCGAATAAGGTCTGTCCCTTGAAAGGAATGTTAAGTAATTTAGACTTTGAAGTCACATCAGCTGACCAGGATTTAAGCCATAGCGCCCTACGCGCCTGGATGGCGAATTAGGAATTCTTAGCCGTTAGTTTAGTCAAATGAACAATGGCATCAGAAACAAATGAGTTAGCTAGCTTAAGTGTTCTAAGCTTGTCAATAATTTCAGTCAATTGAGCTGTATGGATGGCCTCTTCCAGGGCCTCAAACCAGAACGCCGCCGCAGCAGTGACAGGCGCAATGCATGCAAGGGGCTGTAAAATAAAACCTTGTTGAATAAACATTTTCTTAAGGTAACCCTCTAATTTTTTATCCATTGGATCTGAAAAAGCACAACTGTCCTCAACCGGGATAGTGGTACGCTTTGCTAAAGTAGAAACTGCTCCCTCCACCTTAGGGACTGTCTGCCATAAGTCCCGTGTAGTGGCATCTATTGGAAACATTTTTCTAAATATAGGAGGTGGGGAAAAGGGCACACCGGGCCTATCCCACTCCTTACTAATAATTTCTGTAAGCCTTTTAGGTATTGGAAAAACATCAGTACTCACTGGCACTGCATAGTATTTATCCAGCCTACACAATTTCTCTGGCACTGCAATTGTGTCACAGTCATTCAGAGCAGCTAATACCTCCCCAAGTAACACACGGAGGTTCTCAAGCTTAAATTTAAAATTAGAAATCTCTGAATCAGGTCTCCCCGATTCAGAGACGTCACCCACAGACTGAAGCTCTCCGTCCTCAGGTTCTGCATATTGTGACGCAGTATCAGACATGGCTCTTACAGCATCTACGCGCTCTGTATCTCGTCTAACCCCAGAGCTATCGCGCTTGCCTCTCAATTCAGGCAATCTGGCTAATACCTCTGACAGGGTATTGTTCATGATTGCAGCCATGTCCTGCAAAGTAATCGCTATGGGCATCCCTGATGTACTTGGCGCCATATTAGCGTGCGTCCCTCGAGCGGGAGGCGAAGGGTCCGACACATGGGGAGAGTTAGTCGGCATAACTTCCCCCTCGACAGACCCCTCTGGTGACAATTCTTTTATAGATAAAGACTGATCTTTACTGTTTAAGGTGAAATCAATACATTTAGTACACATTCTCCTATGGGGCTCCACCATGGCTTTTAAACATAATGAACAAGTAGTTTCCTCTGTGTCAGACATGTTTGTACAGACTAGCAATGAGACTAGCAAGCTTGGAAAACACTTTAAACAAAGTTAACAAGCAATATAAAAAAACGTTACTGTGCCTTTAAGAGAAACAAATTTTGGCAAAATTTGAAATAACAGTGAAAAAAGGCAGTTACACTAACGAAATCTTTACAGTGTATGTAACAAGTTAGCAGAGCATTGCACCCACTTGCAAATGGATGATTAACCCCTTAATACAAAAAACAGATTAACAAAACGAAAAATATGTTTTTTAAACAGTCATAACAACTGCCACAGCTCCTACTTTTGAAGCCTTTTGAGCCCTTCAGAGATGTCCTATAGCATGCAGGGGACTGCTGAGGGAAGCTGAATGTCACAGTTTGTAATTTTAACTGCACCAACTGTTACTTTTATACTATAACAGTGGAAAGCCTCAGGAAACTAAAAAAATAAGCCAGCCATGTGGAAAAAACTAGGCCCCAATAAGTTTTATCACCAAAGCATATATAAAAACGATTAACATGCCAGCAAACGTTTTATATTACACTTTTATAAGAGTATGTATCTCTGTTAATAAGCCTGATACCAGTCGCTATTAAATCACTGCATTTAGGCTTAACTTACATTAATCCGGTATCAGCAGCATTTTTCTAGCAAATTCCATCCCTAGAAATATGTTAACTGCACATACCTTATTGCAGGAAAACCTGCACGCCATTCCCCCTCTGAAGTTACCTCACTCCTCAGAATATGTGAGAACGGCAATGGATCTTAGTTACGTCTGCTAAGATCATAGAAATCACAGGCAGATTCTTCTTCTAATGCTGCCTTTATAAAACAGTACACTCCGGTACCATTTAAAAATAACAAACTTTTGATTGAAGTTAAGAAACTAACTATAATACACCACTCTCCTCTTACTACGTCCATCTTTGTTGAGAGTTGCAAGAGAATGACTGGATATGGCAGTTAGGGGAGGAGCTATATAGCAGCTCTGCTGTGGGTGATCCTCTTGCAACTTCCTGTTGGGAAGGAGAATATCCCACAAGTAATGGATGATCCGTGGACTGGATACACTTAACAAGAGAAAGTTATCTTTTTTTTTTTTTTTTTTTTTTTTTTAAGCATATTTACATATGCTGCTGTGTAGGACCCCCCCTTAGGCCCCAACCTCCCTGATCACCCCCAAAACAGCTCTCTAACCCTCCCCCTCTGCCTTATTGGTGGCTATCTTGGGTACTGGTAGCTGTCTGCCAGTACCCAGTTTGCAAATAAAAATGTTTTTTTTTAAAAAAAAATTTGTTTTTTCTGTAGTGTAGCTTCCCCCCCCAAGACCTATCCCCCACCCCCTCCCAGATCCCTTAGATTACTTTTATCAGGTATTTTATCCCCCCTTTCTCGCACTTATATAAAAAAAAAATTGTAGTGTAGCGGTTCCCACCCGCTCCCTCCCCGTGCACGCGCCTGCCTGCCGCCTCCCGTGAACGCGCGCTTGTGCGTGCCCCCGGCGATCCCGCCCCCGATCCCGCCCTCCTCTATGACTTAGAAGTCATCGATGGCCGCCCACCCGCCTCCCACTTTAGCTCCCACCCACGAATTAATGCGGCCATCGATGTCCAGTGCAGAGAGGGCCACAGAGTGGCTCTCTCTGCACCGGAGGGGTAAAAATTGTTATTGCAGGATGCCTCAATATCGAGGCATCCTGCAATAACTGGAATGCAGCTGGAAGTGATCAGGATCGCTTCCAGCTGCTTTCCAGACCGAGGACGTGCAGGGTACGTCCTTGGTCGTTAAGTGACTTTTTTTAGAGGACGTACCCTGCACGTCCTCGGTCGTTAAGGGGTTAATATAACAGTAGGGAATGGTAAACAAAGGGATTATCTATCTTTTCAACAATAACATTTTTGGTGTTTACTATCCTTTAAAGCACTTTTTTTTCTTTAACACTCAAATGCAGTAAATATACATGATAATGCTTAAAAGTGAAGTGAAGAGGAATAGAGAGTTAATGCAAGGGATTTGTAGGGAAAAGAAAGGAAATTTGCATCCTTGAGTCCTTTACTTGGTCTGCCAAGTGCCCACCTCAAATGTAAATGATGAATAAAAAATGTTGAAACCTAATTCAGAGTTAAATGGTATACTACATTTTAAAGTAAAAGTTATGCTGGTAAAATTTGTTCAGTAAGAGGGAAAACCACCTGTTCACAGTATTTTGTTACATAATAATTCCAAGATTCTAGTACATAATAATTAACCCAATATTGAAAATGGCATACAATTTGTAACTTTCATTCCCTTGCAACAGAAGCAATATGTGGTTAGCAAAAGTCTTGAACTGACTTTTCCATAACAACAACAAAAAACATATATATATAAATAAATAAATAAATAAATAAATAAAAATGTATTACAATAGAAAATCTTTATTTAGAATAACACTAAACTGTGCCAAGAGATTGATTCACAAACACTGGAAACAAGCTTGAATACCATCTGAAGCTTGAATGGCTAAATATCTTGTTTGTACACTACGGGGCATATCTATCAAGCTCCGTATGGAGCTTGAAGCCGCGTGTTTCGGCTCGCCAGAAACACCAGTTATGAACCTGTCCGCCTGCTCTGAGGAGGCGGTCAGACATCGCCGCAATTCAACCCGATCGAATACGATCAGGTTGATTGACACCTCTGCAGGGGGCGGTTTGCAACAGCAGTTCCCAAGAGCGAATTCAGCGAAGTCTGTCGGACATGATCCGCAATGTTAGATCATGTCCGACAGGCCTTTCATAAATAGGCCCCTATCTCTCACTACAATCTAAACAGAAAACTAGAACATGCTGAGATGTTAGAGCAATACTGGACATATTTACCCTTTTAAGGGAGATAAACTTTTCCTATCCCAGGCAGTTATAAAAACTATCGTCTAGATTACGAGTTTTGTGGTATGAGTGAAAAAGCAGCGTTAAGCCTTATAACGCTGCTTTTTCACTACCGCTGGTATTACGAGTCTTGCAGGTTTAGGGGCACCGCACACTTTTTTGGCCTTAACGCAAATTAACTTACACAATTTGCCTAAAGTCTTTTTTCAATGGGACTTCCACAGCGCCGGTATTACGAGTCTGCATGGGAGGCCAAAAAGTGAGTGGTACACCCTATACCGCCAAGATCAATACCGTAAACTGAAAGTCCGTAGTTATGAGTTTTATGCTACAACGCCGTAACATAAAACTCATAACTAAAGTGCTAAAAAGTACACTAACACCCATAAACTACCTATTAACCCCTAAACCGAGGCCCTCCCGCATCGCAAACACTAAAATAAATTTATTAACCCCTAATCTGCCGCCCGACATCGCCGACACCTACATTATATTTATTAACCCCTAATCTGCCGCTCCCGACATCGCCGCCACTATAATAAACATATTAACCCCTAAACCGCCGTACTCCCGCCTCGCAAACATTAGTTAAATATTATTAACCCCTAATCTGCCGCCCCCAACGTCGCCGCCACTATACTAAATTTATTAACCCCTAAACCTAAGTCTAACCCTAACCCTAACACCCCCTAACAAATATAATTAAAATAAATCTAAATAAAACCTACTATTAATAACTATATAATTCCTATTTACAACTAAATACTTACCTATAAAATAAACCCTAAGCTAGCTACAATATAACTAATAGCTACATTGGCCTCTAGTTATCAAAGTCTGGCGGACCTGATCCGACAGTGCGGATCAGGTCCGCCAGACTTCGCTGAATACGGTGAGCAATACGATTGCCGTATTCAGCATTGTACCAGCAGCTCACAAGAGCTGCTGGTGCAACGCCGCCCCCTGCAGACTCGCGGGCCAATGGGCCGCCAGCAGGGGGTGTCAATCAACCTGATCGTACTAGATCGGGTTGTGTATTGTGGCGATGTCTGTCCGCCTACTCAGAGCAGGCGGACAGGTTATGGAGCAGCGGTCTTTGTGACCGCTGCTTCATAACTGCTGTTTCTGCTGAGCCTGCAGGCTCGCCAGAAACACGGGGCATCTACGGAGCTTGATACATATGCCCCATTGTATCTATCTTAGGTTTTATTTTTATTTTATAGGCAAGTTTGTATTTATTTTAACTAGGTAGAATAGTTACTAAATAGTTATTAACTATTTACTAGCTACCTAGCTAAAATAAATACACATTTACCTGTAAAATAAATTAAATACAATTACCTAAATTACAAAAAAACAAACACTAAATTACACAAAATAAAAAAAAAGAAATTATCAGATATTTAAACTAATTACACCTAATCTAATAGCCCTATCAAAATAAAAAAAGCCCCCCCCCCAAATAAAAAAAAACCCCTAGCCTAAACTAAACTACCAATAGCCCTTAAAAGGACCTTTTGCAGGGCATTGCCCTAATGAAATCAGCTCTTTTACCTGTAAAAAATGTTAGGGGCGGCAGATTAGGGGTTAATAATATTTAACTAGTGTTTGCGATGCGGGAGTGCTGCGGTTTAGGGGTTAATATGTTTATTATAGTGGCGGCAATGTCCGGAGTGGCAGATTAGGGGTTAATAAGTATAATGTAGGTGTCGGCGATGTCGGGAGCAGCAGATTAGGGGTTAATAAGTGTAAGATTAGGGGTGTTTAGACTCGGGGGTTCATGTTAGGATGATAGGTGTAAACATAAATTTTGTTTCCCCATAGGAATCAATGGGGCTGCATTACTGAGCTTTACGCTGCTTTATTGCAGGTGTAAGGCTTTTTTTCAGCCGGCTCTCCCCATTGATGTCTATGGGGAAGTCATGCACGAGGACGTAAAAACTAGCTCACTGCTGACTTAAGCAGCGCTGGTATTGGAGTGCGGTATGGAGCACAATTTTGCTCTACGCTCACTTCTTGCCTGTTAACGCCGGGTTTATGAAAACCTGTAATACCAGCTCTGTAGGTAAGTGAGCGGTGACAATAACTTGCAAGTTAGTACTGAGCAGCTCTTACTGCAAAACTCGTAATCTAGCCGTATGTTTTCTTTGTGGTGGTGCTGTGGGCTCCCTTTTTGTCAATTCCTGCTGGTGACATTAGCTTGTTTTTCTTTAAACAATAAACTCTTTTGTATCTGTTGATTATAGTTTACTACCTGCATATTTGAACCTGTGTGGTGCTTGCATACATAATGGCAAAAGTTTGGCCTTTAAAGTAACGGGGTATCCTGTTTTTATATTTTAATAATAATCATTTCTGAATGGTCTGTAAAAAATTTTAATTTTTTTTTTAATTTTTATAATTACCTTTGATTCTGCTATATGATATTCACTGCATTTTATCACTATGCCACTTAGTTTTTGATTTTTGTTTATGGTATTTGAAAAGTTGTTCAATAAATAAATGTTCTAAAATATATCACAGCATTTCAACAATGTATGTGGGAGTTTTCCATATCAGCAGATAAGCAGTATACATATCTAAGGATCAGTTTTACACAGACATGCAATTCTTGCTAGTTTCACTTAAATTCAGACAGCTTTTAATTCAATTATTTCCTTGTTAAATAATGTGTTTGCATATTTAACTGATAATAATGAGGAAAAAAATACAACTTCCTGTATAAGCATTATGTGTATATATATATATATATATTGATAATATTGTCACAGCAATTTTTTTTTTACATATTACCCTTTTAGAAGTCGAGTTAAGAATATTTAAAATGATTTAAAGAAAGAATTCCAGAAAAGAAAAGCTGCGCTTTCTGACAAACGTATGCTACCAGCAGCTATAGCATGTCCTGCTGTGTGTCAAATGAACACAAATTAATATAATGATAAGCTGGATTGAAACAGAGCAGTTTAATTATGTGGAATTTCCCTGAAACTCCGACTAACTGAGCATAGGAAGCTTTGAATTTGTAATGTAATGTATTTCATTTCCTTAAAACAGACAACTATATAAACTGCTGAGGGGAATCTAAATTATAGCAGCTATTAAACTCACTTTTATGCCCAGAGCCTTCCATTAAGTCTGATCGATATACTTTGCTACTGAGCAGCTCTGCAGAAAGTAGATTACGAGCGACATTTAAGTAAACTGTTATAATAAGTACTCTTTTTGTCGCCTCTTAATTTCCTAAAAATGTTACATTTAGTTTATCTCTAGGCTAGAAGTAAGCAACAACACTTTGTTTGATTATTTCACCGCTGTGAAGACAAGACCACTCTCATTATTTCCTGTTGAAAATAAATAAATAAAATAACCTTTTTGCTTTTCAATAAAGGCTCATAAAACTTAACAATTTAATTTCATGATTCAGATAGAGCAGTGGTGGCGAACCTTGGCCTGCCACATGTTTCAGAACTACATTTCCCATGATGCTTGGGCACTCTGAATTCCAGTCGAGCATCATGGGAAATGTAGTTCTGAAGCATTTGGAGTACCAAGGTACGCCATCACTGAGATAGAGCATACAATTTTAAAGGGACATGAATCTCAAAATTTTTCTTTAATGATTCAGATAGAATATATAATTTTTAACAGCTTTCCAATTTACTTCTCATCAAATTTTCTTTATTCTTTTATTATGGCCACATCGTCAATATTTGTTTGATCTCTGAGGAAATAATTTATGTAATTTTTATGGTGTGAAGTACCATCTAAGTAAAATGTTGTAGCTAATAGACTAGTGCGTGGCGGAAAAATTTGTTTTGTTTCGTTTAGGATTGATTCGGATGTTTTCTAATTTCTTTTTCGGATTGATTCAAATTCGGATACATTCAAATGTATTCGTTTCGGAATCATTCGGATTCAAATAAATTCGGATGTATTCGGTTCGGATTCGATTCGTAAATTCGGAAGTTCGGTATGTGTTAGGTGGGATGTACTGTGTATTAGATTAGTATTATGTACTGTAATAATAGGTGTAACCCATAGCAGAGCGATATAACCTAATATACTGTACAATACTAGTGTAATTGTGATTAGTCCATGGCCATCCGAATGTAACGAATAAATCCGAACTAATTCGGAATTATTCGTTAGTTTTGGTGCTACGGTAATTCGGAAATTCGAATCGATCCGAAGCTTTGAATTTGACAAATTCGTACGAATTTTGATTCGGAACGAAACGAAACGCACATGTCTAGTAGCTAATCTCTAACATCAGTGCTGATATAGAAGACTTAATTGTATTTATTAACTGTCTGTTCTAACAGAGACAGAATGGTAAGTCCTTAATCAGTTTTATATATATATATATATATATATATATATATATATATATATATATATATATATATATATATAAAACATAATTTATGTAAGAACTTACCTGATAAATTCATTTCTTTCATAGTGGCAAGAGTCCATGAGCTAGTGACGGAGGGGACAAAGTTTCCCAAACCTTAAAATGCCTATAAATACACCTCCCACCTCACTCATACCTTAGTTTAGCCAAGAAGTGAGGTGTAAAAGAAGGAGTAAAAAGCATACAAAAAGAGGAACTGGAAAAAATAAAGTGCTTTATACAAAAAATCATAACCACAGAAATTAGGATGGGTCTCATGGACTCTTGCCACTATGAAAAAAATGAATTTATCAGGTAAGTTCTTACATAAATTATGTTTTATTTCATGTAAGTGGCAAGAGTCCATGAGCTAGTGACGTATGGGATATAATACCCAAGATGTGGAAATCCACAAGTCACTAGAAAGGGAGGGATAAAATAACAACAGCTAAATCCGCTGAGAAATTAAATCCAAAAAAATGAATTAAGTTTTCTTGAAAATATTAAAAAAAACTCAAATCAAAGGCACTAGAATCAAAATGAGACAACTGCATGGAGAACCTTTCTACCAAAGGCTGCTTCAGAAGAAGCAAATACATCAAAATGGTAAAATTTAGTAAAAGTTTGCAAAGAAGACCTAGTTGCTGCATTGCAAATTTGATCAACTGAAGCCTCATTCTTTAAAGCCCAAGAAGTGGCAACTGATCTAGTAGAATGAGCTGTAATTCTCTGAGGCGGAGACTGCCCCACCTCCAAATAAGCTTTGTGAATCAAAAGTTTTAGCCAAGATGCCAGAGAAATGGCAGAGGCTTTCTGACCTTTCCTGGAGCCAGAAAAAATAACAAATAGACTAGAAGTCTTTATGAAATCTTTAGTAGCCTCAACATAATATTTCAAAGCTCTTACCACATCCAAAGAATGTAAAGACTTTTCAAGAATATTCTTAGGATTAGCACACAAGGAAGAAACAACAATTTCCCTATAAATGTTGTTAGAATTCACAACTTTAGGCAAAAATTTAAATAAAGTCCGCAAAACATCTTTATCTTGATCAGATAAGGAGACTCAAATTAAGAACAAATTAAGAAATTAAGAACCAAATTAATAGTCCAAGGAGGAGAAATAGATTTAATAACAGGTTTGATATGAATCAAAGCCGGAACAAAACAGTGAATATCAGGAAGTTTAACAATCTTTCTATGAAATAAGACAGAAAGAGCAGAAATTTGTCCTTTAAAAGTATTTGCAGACAAACCCTTCTCCAAACCATCCTGAAGAAACTTTAAAATCCTAGGAATTCTGAAAGAATGCCAAGAATAATTGTGAGTGGAACACCATAAAATATAGGTTTTCCAAACCTGAAGATACATTTTCCTTGAAACAGACTTACGAGCCTGTATCATAGTGCTAATCACTGAGGAGAAACCTCTATGACTAAGCACTAAGCATTCAATTTCCATGCCTTCAAATTTAGAGATTTGAGATCCTGATAGAAAAATGGCCCTTGAGACAGAGGGGCCTATTTATCAAAGCGTCAACTGTGCTGCATTCGCCGGCACCAATACGCTCACCTAACATCGCCTAACATGGCTGTTGCGGCGCGGAATATGTTCTCCATATTTAACAAAAAAGCTGTCAAAAAGCTGCGCACCAAGTACGGGGCGATGAGCAGCAGACTGTTGATAACTAACAGTCATCAATCTCGCTGCTATTCGGCTTTTTCCCAGCTTTATTTGTATACTGTCATTAAGCACCCACACTATACTAAACTGTTTAACCCCTAAGCCACTGCTCCCGGACCCCGCCGCAACTAAAGTTATTAACCCCTAAACCGCCGCTCCCGGAGCCGCCACCTACATTATACTTATTAACCCCTAATATGCCACCCCCTATACCGCCGCCACCTACATAAAGTTATTTACCCCTATCCTGCCGCTCCCGGAGCCCACCACAACTAAATAAATGTATTATCCCCTAAACTGCCAGCCCCCCCATCGCCATAAACTAAATTAAACTATTAACCCCTAAACCTGACAACCCGCTAACTTTACATTAAATATTAACTCATTCCTATCTTATAATAAATTTAAACATACCTTTAGATTTAAATGAAACTATATTAAACTATTAATTAACCTACCCTAACTATTATAATAAAATTACATTAAACTATATTAAATTAATAATTAATCTAACCTAACTATTATACTAAAATTACATTAAACTATATTAAATTAATAATTAATCTAACCTAACTTTTATACTAAAATTACATTAAACTATATTAAATTAATAATTAAGCCAACCTAACTTTTATACTAAAATTACATAAAACTACAAATTAAATTAACTCTATCATATATTTAAACACCTAACCCTACTCAAATAATTTAATTCTACACTAAAAAATTACAAAGTTACAAAAAACTAACTAAGTTACAAAAAATAACAAACACTAAGTTACACAAAAAAATAAACACTAAGTTACAAAAAAGAAAAAAGAAATTATCAAAGCTTTAAACTAATTACACCTAATCTAAGGGCCCTATGAAAATAAAAAATCCCCCCCAAAATAAAAAAAAACCTAGCCTACAATAAACTACAAATAGCCCTTAAAAGGGCCTTTTGCGGGGCATTGCCCCAAAGTAATCAGCTCTTTTACCTGTAAAAAAAATACAAACACCCCCCCAACAGTAAAACCCACCTCCCACACAACCAACCCCCCAAATAAAATTGTATCTAAAAAAACCTAAGCTCCCATGGGCATTGCCCTTAAAAGGGCATTTAGCTCTATTGCAGCCCAAGTCCTAATCTAAAACTAAAACCCATCCAATAAACCCTTAAAAAAAACTAAATTTATGCTTACCTGATAAATTACTTTCTTTTACGATATGATGAGTCCACGGATTTCATCCTTACTTGTGGGATATTAACCTCCTGCTAACAGGAAGTGGCAAAGAGCACCACAGCAGAGCTGTATATATAGCCCCTCCCCTTCCCCTCCAGCCTCAGTCATTCGGCCGAAGGTATAGGAAGAGAAAAAGGAAAGGCTAAAAGGTGCAGAGGTGACTGAAGTTTACAAAAAATATAAAGAAAAACTGTCTTAAAAAGAACAGGGTGGGCCATGGACTCGTCATATCGTAAAAGAAAGTAATTTATCAGGTAAGCATAAATTTAGTTTTCTTTTACAAAGATATGATGAGTCCACGGATTTCATCCTTACTTGTGGGAAACCAATACCAAAGCAATAGGACACGGATGAAAGGGAGGGACAAGAAAGGAACCTAAACAGAAGGCACCACTGCTTGAAGAACCTTTCTCCCAAAGATAGCCTCAGAAGAAGCAAAAGTATCACATTTGTAAAATTTGGAAAAAGTGTGAAGGGACGACCAAATCGCAGCCTTACAAATCTGTTCCACAGATGAATCGTTTTTAAAAGCCCAGGTGGAAGCCACAGCCCTAGTAGAATGAGCCGTAATTCTTTCAGGAGGCTGCTGTCCAGCAGTCTCATATGCCAGGCGGATGATACTTCTCAGCCAAAAAGAAAGAGAGGTAGCCGTAAACGGAAATCCTTAGTTGCCTGTAAGTAAAACTTTAAGGCATGGACCACGTCCAAGTTATGTAACAGACGCTCCTTCTTAGAAGAAGGATTAGGACACAAGGAAGGAACAACAATTTCCTGATTAATATTCTTATTCGAAACAACCTTAGGAAGGAACCCAGGTTTGGTACGTAAAACCACCTTATCAGAATGAAATATGAGATAAGGTGAATCACACTGTAATGCTGAAAGCTCAGAAACTCTTTGAGCAGAAGAAATAGCAACCAAAAACAGAACTTTCCAAGATAATAGTTTAATATCTATGGAATGCATAGGTTCAAACAGAACCCCTTGCAGAACTCGAAGAACTAAATTCAAACTCCAGGGAGGAGTAATAGGTCTAAATACAGGCTTAATTCTAGATAGAGCCTGACAAAAAGACTGAACATCGAACATCTGATACATTTGCCAAACGTTTCTGAAACAGAATTGACAAAGCTGAAATGTGTCCCTTTAAGGAACTTGCTGATAACCCTTTCTCCAATCCTTCTTGGAGAAAAGACAAAATCCTAGGAATCCTAACTTTACTCCATAAGTAACCCTTGGATTCACACCAATAAAGATATTTACGCCATATCTTATGATAGATCTTTCTAGTGACAGGCTTTCTAGCCTGTATCAAAGTATTGATAACTGAATCAGAGAATCCTCGCTTTGATAAAATCAAGCGTTCAATCTCCACGCAGTCAGTTGCAGAGAAATTTGGATGTTGGAAAGGACCTTGAATGAGAAGGTCCTGTCTCAACGGAAGTTTCCACGGTGGCAGAGAGGACATATCCACTAGATCCACATACCAAGTCCTGCGTGGCCACGCAGGCGCTATCAGGATCACTGAAGCTCTCTCCTGTTTGATTTGAGCAATCACGCATGGGAGGAGAGGAAACGGCGGAAACACATAAGCTAGGCTGAACAACCAAGGTACTGCCAAGGCATCTATCAGTTCGGCCTGAGGATCCCTTGACCGGGATCCGTATCTTGGAAGCTTGGCATTCTGACGAGATGCCATCAAATCCAATTCCGGTCTGCCCCATCTGAGAATCAATGACGCAAATACCTCTGGGTGAAGTTCCCACTCCCCCGGATGAAAAGTCTGTCGACTTAGAAAATCTGCTTCCCAGTTCTATACTCCTGGGATGTAGATCGCTGACAGATGACAAGAGTAGGCCTCTGCCCAACTGATTATCTTGGATACTTCTATCATCGCTAAGGAACTCCTTGTTCCCCCCTGATGATTGACATATTCCACAGTCATTATGTTGTCCGACTGAAATCTGATGAATTTGGCCGAAGCCAACTGAGGCCACGCCTGAAGCGCATTGAATATTGCTCTCAGTTCCAGAATATTGATTGGAAGTGGAGACTCCACCTGAGTCCAAACACCCTGAACCTTCAGCGAGTTCCAAACTGTACCCCAGCCCAGAAGGCTGGCATCTGTTGTCACTATCACCCACGAGGGTCTGCGGAAACAAGTCCCCTGGGACAAATGATCTGGCGACAACCACCAAAGAAGAGTGTTTCTGATCTCTTGATCCAGAATTATCTTTGGAGATAAATACGCATAATCCCCATTCCACTGACCGAGCATGCACAGTTGCAGTGGTCTGAGATGAAAGCGAGCAAGCAGAACGATGTCCATTGCTGCTACCATTAATCCGATTACCTCCATACACTGAGCCACTGATGGCCGAGGAATGGACAGAAGTGCTCGGCAAGCATTCAAAATCTTTGATTTTCTGACCTCCGTCAGAAATACTTTTATGGCTACCGAGTCTATTAGAGTTCCCAAGAAAGGAACCCTTGTCTGTGGAACAAGTGAACTCTTCTCTATGTTCACCTTCCAGCCGTGAGTTCTCAGAAAAGACAACACTGTGTCTGTGGGAGATTTTGTCAGATGATATGTTGACGCCTGAATCAGAATATTGTCCAGATAAGGCGCCACCGCTATCCCTTGCGGTCTGAGAACCGCCAAAAGAGACCCTAGAACCTGTGAAGATTCTGGGTGCTGTGGCCAACCCAAAAGGAAGAGCCATGAACTGATAATGTTTGTCCAAGAAGGCAAACCTTAGAAACCGATGATGATCTTTGTGGATTGGAATATGAAGGTAAGCATCCTTCAAATCCACAGTAGTCATATATTGACCCTCCTGGATCATCGGCAAAATCGTTCGAATTGTCTCCATCTTGAATGATGGAACTCATTTTCCTCTTTTTTGGGGACCACAAATAGGTTTGAGTAAAACCCCTATCCCTGTTCCAATTTTGAAACAGGACAGATTGCTCCCATAGTAAAAAGGTCTTTTACACAGCGTAAGAACACCTCTCTCTTTATCTGGTTTGCAGATAATTTTGAAAGATGTAATCTCCCTCTTGGGAGAAAATCCTTGAATTCCAATTGATAACCGTGGGTCACTATTTCTAGTGCCCAGGAATCCTGAACATCTCTTGCCCAAGCCACCCCTTCATGCTGCTTTGTGGAAGAAGAAGAAGCGGGGGTCCTCCTTTAAAGTTCTGAAAGAAACAAAAATTATTCTGTTTACCCCTCATTTTAACCGACCTATCCTGAGGTAGGGCATGGCCCTTACCTCCTGTAATATCAGAAATGATCTCCTTTTAATTCTGTCCCAAAAAGGGTCTTACCTTTAAAGGGAATAGCTAAAAGCTTATGTTTTGATGACACATCAGCAGACCAAGATTTGAGCCACTATGCTCTATGTGCTACAATAGCAAATCCTGCATTTTTTGCCGCTAATTTAGCAATTTGAAAAGCGGCATCAGTAATAAAAGAATTAGCTAGCTTAAGAGCCTTAATTCTATCTAGAATGTCATCTAATGGAGTCTCAACCTTAAGAGACTCTTCTAGAGCCTCAAACCAAAAACCTGCTGCAGTAGTTATTGGAACAATGCAAGCCGTATGTTGTAAAAGAAATCCCTGATTAACAAATAATTTCTTTAGTAGACCCTCTTATTTCTTATCCATAGGATCCTTGAAAGCACAACTATCCTCAATGGGTATAGTAGTACGCTTAGCTAGGGAAGATATAGCTCCCTCTACCTTAGGGACCATTTGCCATGAGTCCCGAATGGTATCTGATATAGGAAACATTTTCTTAAAATTAGGAGAGGGAGAAAACGGTATACCTGGTCTATTCCATTCCTTACTAATAAATTATGAAATTCTCTTAGGAACTGAAAAAACATCAGTGTAAGTAGGAACTTCCAAATGTTTATCCATTTTACACAATTTCTCTGAAGGAATCACAATAGGATCACAATCATCCAGAGTAGCTAAAACCTCCCTAAGCAACAGGCGGAGGTGTTCAAGCTTAAATTTAAATGACATAGCATCCAAATCTGTCTGAGGCAAAACATTCCCTGAATCTGAAATTTCACCCTCAGACAGTAATTCCCTGATCCCCAACTCAGAGCATTGTGAGGGAACATCGGAAATAGCTAATAAAGCATCAGAGGATTCAGTATTTACATTAATACTTGACCTACTGCGTTTACCCTGCAACACTGGTAATTTAGACAAAACCTCTGTAAGGGTAGTTGACATAACTGCAGCCATCTCCTGCAGAGTAAAGGAATTAGATGCACTAGAAGTACTAGGCGTTGCTTGTGTGGGCATAAAAGGTTGTGACACTTGGGGAGAATTGGATGGCATATCCTGATTCTCTTCAGACTGAGAATCATCCCTAGGCACACTTACTTTAATTAAAATATGCTTTTACATTGTATAGCCCTTTCAGTACAAAAGTTACACAATGTTAGAGGGGGTTGCACAATAGCTTCTAAACACATAGAACAATGAGAAATAGACATGTGCAGCCGCGAAAAATTCGTTTCGGTTCTGATCGATTCGGACCGATTCGAATTTCGGTTCGGATCGATTCGAATTCGGAAGAAATCGAATGAATTCGTTTCGGATTCATTCAGATTCTTTCGGATTCGTGTGAAATTCGGTTCGGTTCGGTTCGATTCGGTTAGATTCGGTTCGAATCGATTCGGATTTTCGGAATTTCGGCACTGTTAAGTGGGATGTGCTGTGTATTACACTAGTATACTGTACAATACTAGTGTAATACATGGCCATCCGAATCCATCCGAATAAATTCGAATCGATTCGGATTTATTCAGTAGATTCGGCACTGCCGCAATTCGGAAATTTGAATCGATCCGAATTCCGAATTTGGCAAAATTCGTCCGAATTTCGATTCGGACCGAACCGAATCGCACATGTCTAATGAGAAACATCAATGTCAGACATGTTGAACAGACTAGTAATACCACAAAAGTCGTTTAAACACTTATTTATACCATAAAATAAACATTAGAAAAAACGTGTACTGTGCCTTTAAGAAAAGAAAAAGTGAACAATTTTTCCAAAATGCACAAAAAACATTAAATTATTCCCAAATTTAACTTAATATCGTTGGTTAATCCAAAAATTACTGCACCCAGAAGCAAGGGCAGAAATAAGGCTTTAGAAGTACTTATATCAACATGTAGTCAAAAGATAGATAAAAATACACTCTGCACCTCGCCACAGCTCTGCTGTGGCGCCTACCTGCCCCCAGGGTACTTTGAATCAAGTTTCCAACCCTTCAAACCAGCTACACAATCCAGGAGCCACCGAGTTACTGTTTGCTGCTGCTAAGCCTGAAGAAATTGCGCCAAAATAGACTCCGCCCCTTAAGGTCAAAAGTCAGCGTAGGCCCAAACAACACCGCATGGAAATGCAGTTTTGCACTAAAGTAAAAATACACACACAATATAACCCTCAAGCATAAAACCAATAAGTTTTAAGTTCCAAAAATAAAAACATAAAACATCATTTTTTATATTGTCTCCCATTTCACATAATGCCCAAATATCAACTAATGATAAATATAAAATAGGGACTCCAGTAACACCCCTCTTATTAAAATAGGTTTTACTGCTTACCCCATTCCCATACAGGGAAATAATGCCAGCCAATCCTGATACATCAAGTCTCCTCAGGAAAAAAGGCTGAACATACCTTAATGCTGCTTGTAGCATGAAACCGGTCTCCACACTGAAGATGTCTCATGGTTACCTTCAGAAGTCTTGTGGGAACCAGCGTGGATCTTAGTTACAAATGCTAAGATCATCAAACCTCAGGGCAGAAATCTTCTTCCATATCCCCCTGAGGAAAATAGTACACACCGGTTCCATTTAAAATAAAAAACTTCTTGATTGAAGAAACTAAAACTAACACCTCACTTTACCATGTCTTACTAGTATAACACAGGCAAAGAGAATGACTGGGGGTGGAGGGGAAGGGGAGGGGCTATATATACAGCTCTGCTGTGGTGCTCTTTGCCACTTCCTGTTAGCAGGAGGTTAATACCCCACAAGTAAGGATGAAATCCGTGGACTCGTCATATCTTTGTAAAAGAAATCCTAACACTAACCCCAGAAGATTTACTTACAGTTTTTAAGATCCGACATCCATCCTCCAAGAATCCGGGAGAAGTCCTCAACGAAGCGGCCGAAGTCTTCATCCAAGCCCGTAGAAGTCTTCACCCAGACGGCATCTTTCATCTTCATCCATCCGGCGCAGAGCGGCTCCATCTTCAAGACATCCGACGTGGAGCATCCTCTTCCGACGACTACCGACGAATGAAGGTTCCTTTAAATAACTTTATGTAGGTGGTGGCAGTATAAGGGGTGGCAGATTAGGGGTTAATAAGTATAATGTAGGCGGTGGCGGTGTCAGGGTGGCAGATTAGGGGTTAATAACATTATGTAGGTGGCGACGATGTCGGGCGGCAGATTAGGGGTGTTTAGACTCGGGGTACATGTTAGGGTGTTAGGTGTAAACGTAACTTTTATTCTCCCATATGAATCAATGGGATATCAGGCAGCAGCGAACATAAGCTTTTGTTGCTTTCAGAGTCCCATTGATTCCTATGGCATCCATGGGCGGCGGATTGAAAACCAGGTACGCTGGGCCGGAAAAGTGGCGAGCGTACCTGCTAGTTATTTGATGACTAGCAAAAGTAGTCAGATAGTGCAGAATTTGCATTCAGAACATCTGTAGTGAGGTAAGCATCGATCTGTGTCTGACTGAGACCGGCGGACCGTATGTTACGTCACAAAATTCTACTTTTGCCGGTTTGTAGCCTTTGATAACTAAGGCGAATTAAGCTCTCCACAATTACGCTGTGGAATTCCAGCATATTTGCGGTTGACGGCTTGATAAATAGGCCCCAGAAGGTCTGGCCTTAAAGGAAGTGGCCAAGGCTTGCAACTGGACATCCGGACAAGATCCGCATATCAAAACCTGTGAAACCATGCTGGTGCTATCAGAAACACATGAGATTATTCCATTATAATATTGGGGATCACCCTTGGAAGAAGAACCAGAGTCAGAAAAATATAAGCAGGTTGGTAAAACCAAGAAACTGCTAAGGCATCCACCATCTCCCCCTGACAATCCCTGGACCTGGAAAGGTATCTGGGAAGCTTCTTGTTTAGACGAGAGGCCATCAGATTTATTTCTGGAAGACCCCACAACTGTACAAGATGAAAAAACACATCTGGATGGAGAGACCACTCCCCCGGATGTAAAGTCTGATAGCTAAGATAATCCGCTTCGCAATTGTCTACACCTGGGATATGAATCGCAGAAATTTGACAAGAGTTGGATTCTGCCCAAGAAAGTATCCGAGATACTTCCTTCATTGCTGAAGGACTGCGAGTCCCTCCTTGATGATTGACATATGCCATTGTTGTGATATTGTCTGTTTGAAAACTAATGAAAAGTTCCCTCTGCAATAGAGGCCACGCCTGAAGAGCTCTGAAAATAGCACAGAGTTCTAAAATATTGATTGGTAACCTCGCCTCTTGAGGATTCCAACCCCCTTGTGCTGTCAGAGTCCCCAGACAGCTCCCCAACCTGAGAGACTTGCATCTGTTGAAATCACATTCCAGGAAAGACGAACAAAGGAGGCCCCTTGAACAATAAGGTTATGGTCTAACCACCAAGTCAGAGAGAGTTGAGTGTTGGGATTTAAGTATATCATTTTTGATATCAGAGTATAATCCCTGCACCATTGGTGCAACATGTAAAGCTGTAGAGGCCTCATATGAAAATGCGCAAAAGGGATCGCGTCTGATGCTGCAGTCATGAGACCTAAAACTTCCATGCACATAGCCACTGAAGGGAATGATAGAGACTGCAGGTTTAGACAAGCTAAAACCAACTTCATTCGTCTCTCACTAGTTGTTTCATGTGAGATTCTACTAAATGATATTGTCCAAATAAGGAAACACTGCAATACCCTGCTCTCTAATTACAGATAGAAGGGCACATAAAACTATTAAGAATATTCTTGGTGCTGTTGCAAGGCCAATCAGAAGAGTGACAAATTGGTAGTGCTTGTTTAGAAAAGAGAATCTCAGAAAACGATAGTTATCTGGATGAATCGGATTGGATTGATGAAGGTAAGCGTCCTGTAAGTCTATTGTGGACATGATAGTGACCTTGCTGAACAAAAGGCAGAATAGTCCTTATAGTCACCATCTTGAAAGTTGGGACTCTTACAAAACCATTTAAAGTTTTCAGATCCGAAATAGGTCTGAAAGAATTTTCCTTCATAAGTGCAATGAATAGATTTGAATAAAAACCCCAATCCTTGTTCATGCTGTGGAACTAGGAAAAATTACCCCTACACATATCAGAAAGACTTGAGCTTTTACTGGGGTTTTTTGTTACATGGGTAAGAAAGAATCTTCCCAAAGGAAGTCTTATTTTGAATCATATTCGACACCCCTAAGAAATTATATTCTGAATCCACTGATTTTGGACAGAGTCTGTCCAAACTCTTTGAAATAGCTTTAGTCTGTCCCCTACAAGAAGAGCTGGCTTGAGGGCCGCACCTTCATATAGGTTTAGAGGCAGGATTTGATTTCTTATAAGGCTTGGATTTATTCCAATTCGGAGATGGTCTCCAATTAGAGCCAGAGGCCTTAGGGGAATGAGTGGTTTTCTGTTCTCTATTCTGATGAAAGGAACGAAAACGATTGGGATATTTAAATTTACCCTTAGATTTCTTGTCTTGGGGCAGAAAAACTCCCTAACCCCCAGTAACAGTGGAGATAATAAAACCCAATTGTGAACCAAAAAGGTCTTTACCTTGAAAAGAGAGAGATAATAATCTAGTTTTATACACCATGTCAGCATTCCAAGATTTCAGCCATCTAGTTAGAGTGGCTAAAGACATGGATTTGACATTGATCTTCCTAACATCAAATATAGCATCATAAATAAAATGATTTACATGTTGAAGTAAAACAATAATGTTAGATAATTCAGAATCTGAAGACAACTGCTGTGCTAAACTGTCCAATCAAAAAGTAGAAGCAGCAGGAACATCAGCCATAAATATAACAGGTCTAAGAATATAGCCAGAATGTAAATATGCCCTTCTTGGATAAGATTCAAGCTTCCTATCTAAAGGATCCTTGGCTACAGGTAAAGGATACAATTTCTTAAACCTAGAAGAAAGGTTAAAAGAGGAATCAGGCTTAGACCATTCTTTAGCAATCACATAAGAGATAGTGTCAGGAATAGGAAATACTTCAGGAGTAATAACAGTAGTCTTAAATACAGAATTTAGACAATTACTAGCTTTATCATCAGGAGATTTATACTCCTCAATACCCAAAGTAAACAAAACTTCCTTTAAGAGAGAACAAATATATATTATAACTTTAATAAAAATGATTTGTCTATATCAGTCTCTGACGTGGCATCCTCTGAATCAGAGGAGACCCCATCAGTAGAGGATACGTCAGTATGCTGAAGGTCAGAACTTTATTCACTAAGTTTAGGAAAATGTTGCAAAATCCTTATACATTTATTTGAAGGCAAAATAGCAGTCATTGCCTTCTCTGTAGCTGTAGCAATAAAATCTTACATTTCTGCAGTAATGCTATGTACATTTAGACTGAGATAAAATAACAGTGTGTGTATTTTTACTCATAGATATATTTAACAATTGGTTAAAAAGAGCCACATAATAGAGCTGAATAATTTAGATCAGCTTAATTACAACATGCATACTTAGCTTTGTTAAAAACCTGTTTAGTCAGCTCAACTACTATGGTACCATCAGAAGCAGGTTCAGTTTGAGACACAATTGCAAACAAACTAAATTAGAAAAAAATAAAAATAAATTAATTCTGCAAATTTATATCCATACTACTATATATGATAAATATATAACAGGCTTGAGAGAATGGGAAACAGAGCGAAAATTTTTTATAAAAAAGAGAACTGATTCATAAAAGTGTTTACTGATAACACTGAATGAGCTGGGGGCAGAGCTTATAACGGCAATTTTGGCGGGAAATATTTTGGCGCCAAAAAAATGGCACACAATGATGACATGTCACCCTATGACATAAATAGCATCATCACATGCGCAACATGCAAAGCTGAAGAGGATAAGAAAAGGTAAGAAGTTTGATTGTATATACAAAAAAAACTGTACCAAAATAAAGCCTAATGGATACTTCTATTATAGCTGCATGAAATGTGATTATCAACATTCCATGAGGCTAACATAATACTTAGCATCCTAATTTATAAATAAATTACTAGCTCTAAAAAAACCTGTATGTTTCACAGACTCTACCAACCTTGACAAATATTTAGCTACAAATAACGTCCCTAAAAAAGAGCACTGAATTACTGACTCAAGGCATGTATACCAACAATATAAAACAACTTTACTTAAAAAGTGCCCAATCCATAGCTGAGAGTGTCTTATATAATAAAAGTATATACTTACCGTGTAAGACACCCATCCACATATAACAGACAGCCAAACCAGTACTGAAACATATCAGCAGAGGTAATGGTAGAGGAGTATAATGTCGATCTGTAAAGGGAGGCAGCAGATGAATCCCTGCGACCGATTTACAGAGAGCCTTAGAATAGATTTCCCATAGGCAAAAACATGGTATCATTAGGCAAATACTCCCTTCACATCCCTCAGACAAACACTGTACTCAGAGAGGAATTGGGCTTCAAAATGCTTAGAAGCGCCTTTCACAGAAGAAAATCAAGCACCTCTTGCTTCACCACCTCCAGAAGGAGGCAAACTTTGCCCCCTCCTGGTAGGAATGTATATCCCATACGTCACTAGCTCATGGACTCTTGCCACTTAAATGAAAAAATAAAATATATATATATATATAAGTATGAAGGAGGGATAGGAATAGGAAGGATCTGGAGTACATGGAGTACATAATAGGTTAATTTTAACAACAATTATTCTCTCTAACCATGAAATTCTTTTTGATTGCAACAGGTTTTCTTTATCGCGATCTTTGATTTAATTAATCAGAGTGTTGGACAAGCTCAATTTACAGCTATCCCACGGGAGCATTTTCTTTCAATACAATTACTTGCCTGCAGAGGACTTAAACACATAGCTAAAAGAACATTAATCACCTCTTCGTTTTGACTACAAATTGTGCTTCTACTACACTCCTTATAGAGGACAACAAGCACATTCGGTAATTTGTAAATGCTGCAATAATAGCTGGTTGCAGCATTTTGAAAACCTAGGTTACAGATTTTTCTTGTTGGCTTATCTATGTAGCGTGGGACAAAGCACAATATTTACACAAAAGCAAGAAGTGTTTAATATCCTTTTAAGATCTTAATTAGTAATGCAATGTTCAGTTTAGGAGATTTCGCATGGGTTAAACACAGACAAGCAATCGTGCAATAAGAAAATGTTGTTATAGACTAGATCATTTCTTTATTGCACAAAAATGCAAGGATCAAAATCAAGGGACAAGTTTCTGCCAGCTGGAAGAAGCAAAAAAATCTTCACCCCAATTACAAAAATGGTAATTTTATGGATCTATTATTTATCATGTATTTTATTTTGTGTACGTTGGGGGTTCTTTTGCTATGGTACTGGATTACATAGAAGGGGGACTCTAATAGACAAAATGGACAGGGCTTGTTCTAGTGTTGGGTATTTTCAAAGGTGACTGTGTAGAAGGTGTATTACAGTGGGAGGTTGTATGCTGGAAGTTTCAATGGGGGATTAGATCACAATAAGGTGGAACCAGTGATTTTTTTTATTTACAGTGGGGAGGTTATTGTTAATGTTAATGGTAGTGGCTCAACCATTTGGATTATTTGTAGTGGGGGAGGCTACAGGTAGGGTTCATTTGAATGGGGGGGATTGAGCGAGCGACATTGAGTTTTACATTACTAAAACCAGTTGCATGACAGCTAAAAGCATCGGTACAATTGCTTTTAGGAAATACTGTTATAAATAGGTCAGTGTGAGCTTTGGGAGCTGCCATACATAATAACAACCATCATAGGACACTGTTATAATGACTGCCATAGAAAGTAATAGCTGCCACTAGCACTGAGAGATACTATACCACATGAGCCATTCAAGAGGAATGCAGCTATACTGGAAAATATGTATTTACTATCATTAGGAACTTAAAGGGACATGCAACCCAAAAATTTTGTTTCATGATTCAGATAGAAAATACAATTTTAAACAGCTTTCCAATTTACTTCTATTGTTTAATTTGCTTCCTTCTCATGTTATCCTTTGCTGAAAGGTTTATCTAGGCAAGTTCAGGAGCAGCAAATAACCTAGGTTCTAGCTGCTGATTGGTGGCTGCATATACTGGCCTCTATTTTACAAGATCTGGCGGACCTGATACGACAGTGTGGATCAGGTCCACCAGACCTCGCTGAATGCGGAGAGCGATAGGCTCTCCGTATTCAGCATTGCACCAGCAGCTCACAAGAGCTGCTGGTGCAACGCCGCCCCCTGCAGGCTCGCGGCCAATGGGCCGCCAGCAGGGGGGTGTCAATCAACCCGATCGTACTCGATCGGGTTGATTTCCGGCGATGTCTGTGCGCCTGCTCAGAGCTCAGAGGCCCCACTGTATATACTGATTGTCATTGGCTCACCCATGTTTTCAGTTAGAAACCAGTAGTGCATTGCTGCTCCTTCAACAAATTATACCAAGAGAATTAAACAAATAAGAAAATAGAAGTAAATTAGAAAGTTGTTTAAAATTGTATTATCTATCTGAATCATGAAATGATTTTTTTGGGTTTCATGTTCGTTTAACTATGATCTAGGCCATAGTTTATCTATTGTGTTATTTTCAACTCTGGGTAGGATTTTTTTTTACTTAAATATCACAGCAGAATTTCTGAATGTAAATGCTCTCATTAATAATGTTTACAGTGTCTTTTTCCTTGGTCCGTTATATTTTATTAATGAATAGTAATGGTTTTGCACAAAAGTCACATTTTAACTTTAAAGCATATCATAGAATATACTGTATATACTGCCTATTAAGGTTTCCCTAATTCAGGAGAATTTTAATTCCACAAAGAAAACATAAAAAAACAAACAAATGGATCTAAGAGAGGGCAGCCTCCAAGTCCCTGTTAGCAACGTTGATATTATTTTTTGGAGAGCAGCCTTTTTAGAATACTATGATAATTAAACTGTCTACAAAATAATGTCTCCTACTTTGGCCAGTTGAAATATTGGAAGACAAATTAAGGGTTAACTGCATCAGTACTTGTGTGTGTTGAAGAATAATTTACTGTTAGAAAAATAAGCAAAATGTGTTTTACCTTTGCTAAATGAGCCTAATGTTGAGACTGTAAGCCCTTTATGAGATATGTCAATACCATACACAGTGCTGTGACCTCTGCCAATGTTTGCTGCATAATTAAAGTCTTTATTTTGTAACTCCCATGTGCTCCCCAGCTTATATCAAATAATACTGACACTGTATGAATGTACTGCACTGATGTAGTCACCAATCCTAAGAGAAATCTGATGCCATTTAGTGCTCTTATGGTGTTATTTATTGTCTGCTATCAGGTTTTAATGTGTGATTCAACACTATGTAAAAAGGTGTCTCTTTCTCAGTTATGCTTGATAAGTAAAAAATAGTGAGCATCTATCTGAAGAAAATTATAGCAGACAGACTTCCACTGAAAGGTATCCCTAGCATGGAAATGTTAAGACATATTCTATGTGAGCAAACACAAGGTTCTTGCTCAGACTTGAAAACATTTACAAGAAACAGTCTGAGGCTCTGAAGAGACAAAAGGGTAAACTTTAGTACACTGATTATAAAGATGATAACATGTGTGATTATATATCAGAAGAATAGGAAATTAATAGATGTAAATCGAGACTATTAAAGGGACATTAAACACTTTGAGATGGTAATATACAGGGGCGGACTGAGACCAATCAGGGCCCCGGGCAAAAATTGAGGAAGGGCCCCCACTGTCTCACACTGACCCACATTCATTCACATTTATGCAAATGAACATGGTAACCTTTCTGCCCTGCCCCCACCATTCCCTCAACCTCCAGGGCCAGGACCCCAACATCAAAGGCCAGACCCAAACTCCAAGGCCCTCAAAATGGCAGAGCCCTGACAGGAACCCCCACCACACTCTAGGGCCCCCGAGCAACAAACCCCACATCCAGGCACAAGGCCCCCACTCTGAGGCCAGTGCCCCCACCTAACCCACACTTAGCTGCTTAGTTGCTGACAGGGCAGCGGTCAACCCCAGCTTAAACTGCACACCAGGAGCCATGGAGATGACATTTATGGGCCCCCCTACATGCTGGGCCCTCTGTCCAGGTCCTATTTGCCCGGCTGATCAGTCCGCCCCTGGTAATATAAAATTATAAATCGTATATATGAAAAAAAAACTCTGCAATACACTTATTTATTTTATCCCCTTTTCCTGTAATTCCATTCTGAAATTGTGAGCTTTTCAGTTCCTGTTAGAAATGGAAGTGCAGAACACTGTTATATTCCACACAGCCATTGGCTGCACACGCTAGTGACCTATTTATAACTGTCAATAATTGGTCACAGCAGAGAAGGTAACCTAAGTTACAACATGGCAGCTCCCATTGTTTTATAGACGTTAAAAGTTTACACTTGTTTTGTCAATGTTTAAACAACTAATTAAACTTTATAAAATATATCTACATGTTATTCTCAGACTAATCTTTTCTTTAAGTGCATCATTCTATCTAATATTTATTTAGTGTGTAATGTCCCTTTAAGGGTCTTGACGATTGAAATGTAAGTGAAGGATAAAATAAATTCTAAGCCGACACTACAAGGAAATCAAACTCAGAATCTTTCATTTAAAGTCCATTAGCAGTTGAGAACTGTCACAACATCTCTGCTTCCTACTTCTGAAGTAAAACATATCTGAAAAGGCAAATGCACTGCTTTTCTGTAACATTTACAGAAGCAATACCTGTAAGAACCAGTAGCAATAAGATATTTCAGTTTGGGGTGCTAGTTTTATCAGTTTATACACACTACAAACATATCAACTCACACACACTATTGCATTATCTATTTTGTCAATTCCAATCTTTCTGATTTTTTTTCTAGTATTGAAAAAATAGGTCCAGATGATTTTTTTTTTCATTTACAAAAAAGAGTTAAACACAGCTGAGATTGTTACCTCACAAGAAGTACAATAGCCATTTTCCCACAATGGCACTTGGAACTGCCGATAATAGATGCCGATCACTAAAATATGGGGTAATAGGGTAAATGGAGTCTGAGTGGGTTTTGCAAATGGATAGATTGGTGTTTATGATAAGTGTTAAACAATCTAAATGTAATTTGTATATGGGCATGATGGGCATACTAGGACGTTTTCTCAATGATGTTTTTTTAAATATTTAGAATTTTAAATTATTTTTTTTAATTAATATTTAATTCATTAAGAAAAACTTATTTTCCATTTTGGCTAAATTTTCATCTAAAATCAAGAAAAACTGTGCAGGACATAAATTTACAGAAGAAGACAGTGACCACAACTTATCTCATCTTTATAACAGAATTTTAACAGTTCTCACTCTGTAAATCGTGATACTGCTAAGAGACAAGGTTTAAAATATCACCAAAAGTTCCAAACCTCACTCTTCAGAATGGCAAATATCTATTCTATAAAAATGTCAATGCAAGGTTCTAGAAACTGTAAATAAGATTTGGGGAGTTTTATGTAAAAACCATTGCAACTGATCTAGGTTGCCAATATACAGGATGGAATGGAAAACTGCTAAATGAAGAAGATGAAATTACTGAAACAGAATTACGAAGATGCAAGTTTTAAATAAAACAAAGATTTTAAGAGCACGATTGTCAAACACCATTTCTAGATATTATGCTCATTATTTCTGTTTATCGAGTTTCCTACAGGTCTTGTTAGAAATATAAAAAAATAAGAACCGTCTTTTATGTTTTGACCTCTGTGTGACATCAGGCAAATGTTAATGTATTTTTGGAATATTTGTTTTATCCATTTGCTTCAACGGAACTGAGGACTTTATTACTTATCTGAAAAAGGAATACCATTTATCAATTGCCTAGAACTTTACACCCCTCAATTATTAAGATGATTTGTATGATTGATTGATGTTAGAAATAATGCTGTAATCATTGTTAATGTTAATAAAAATTATAAACACAAAAAAAAAAAATAAGAACCAAAAGGCCCATCAAGTCTACCCATATTACATTTTACTGCTTTCTTAGGATAGCCTTATGTATGTCCCAGGCATTTAGCTATATGGAACTTCACGTATATGTCTTTTAAATACATATACATTTGTAAATGTCTGCCCCTCCCACTACCGAGGCACTATACAGTAGTGCTGGATATAGGATTAATGAATTTACACCATATATTGATATACATCTAAAATGCTGTATGTGGCCGTTTCAGAATGTATTGTACAAGTGCAAGATAATAGAATGATTCACAATTGTCTTGGAATACTGGCAAACATGGAATAAACTTTAAAACCCATGGTCGGGGGGGATTGTGATCGCTGCTGTCAATGCATCGTATGGCTGATTTTCCCACTATATACTTGGATAAGACCAAACATTTTTCATAAGTAATTAAATGCCCTATCCTCCTGGCTTGCTCTATTATAACATAACAGTCATATAACTGACTGAACAATAACAATAACTAATAACTTATAAATAAACACAAGACAAAGTGTGTGGAAAAAGACCCATGGGTCACGTTTATTATGAAACATGAGAACCGGCTAAAAGCAACCAAGCAAACCTACACCAGGTGGCGGCAATCTAGCTAGGAGAGTAAGCAACCCCCTGCAAGAAAGATGGGCCGTGCCCATGAATGCTGACACAAGCGGAGCTTAGCTACACGCAGAAGGGCTTAGGGAGTTCTCAGCAATGTCACATGGGGGATGGACCCCGGCGCAAACCTGCGGACACTACCCTCCCCCTGGGGCAGCTTTCCCACTACCTCTGATGGCAAATAGGCACAGCTCTTGCTGCCACCTTCATATATGTAACAATATAGCAAGCCTCAAATTACATGCGAACCGTGGACCCACAAATCTTAGAACTGACGGGGATAACAAATCCCCATCGGAGGCCCACGCTGAGTAGATCGGCAGCCTCCCTATCTGGGTAAAGTATCAGCCATTTTTCAATTGCGGCTACCCTCAACGGAGTGGCCACCCTATCCACCAGCATTGGGTCTAGACCCGACACCCTGTCTCTCTTGGGAGCGCCCAGATTCCTGGGTTCTTGTGCACTCTGAACCGGCATGGCTCCCACCACAATACCTGCAAGTGTGTCGGAATTTGCACGCTGGTCCCTTAATGCAGAGCTTGTCCTGGAAGCGCCAGCAGACCCCTGCGGGGCGCCATTGAGACTGTTGTGGAGCTCTGCCACCAGAGGGCCTGGCAGGAGGCTGCCCAGGCCCGACTGGTTTCTCAGGCCCCAATTGCACCCATAGGCGCATGTCCACGTCCCCAAAAGTCAGGCGAGGATTACGACTTTCTTTCTGCGAAACGCAATATCGTAATCTCTCCACGTCCCCTCTCTATATCCTTCTTGAATAGTTTCTATGGCATCTTGATATTTCAAAATATCCAGCCCCTGGTCAGGGAATTTCGTGACATAGCAAGAAGCGTACACACAAAAGTATTTTCGCCATTCGTCAAACGTATCTTGCCTTTTATACTTTTTGGGGCCTTTACCATCCTCCGCCATTTCTTTCTGGTGGTAGGCCTCAGTGGAGAGCTCAAACATTTGAACATATTTACCCTCCTGGATCCTTCTAACCATTTTTGTCTTGAGATGCTCGTGTAGGCTGAATGAGGGCCACGAATACGTGTCCCCATACATAGCCGATTTGCGTCTCGGTGTCGCCTCAGGGCTCGCAACCTCCGCAGGCACGGGAGGTGTCAGCAACGGAACATGGGGTTACATGTGGACGAACCAGGGGGCAAGGGCAGACTCATGGCCTTCCTTTCCTCTACCAACCATTTCATCATCCTATACATTCTTTTCTGACCCTTGGCCTCCAACCCCAGTGAGCTATCACTCTCTGACCCAGAATCATCCGAAGATGAGCTAAGCCCCTTGAGCCCAGAAATCAAAGATGTCTTACCGATTTCCAATGGACGTTGCACTGGCTGGGAACCGGTGGCAGTCGAGGGCTGCTCCTCACGGCTCTGCTCCTCCTCAGCATGATAACCCGGAATGGAGTGTGTGGTAGAACCAGCTCCCTGCGATTCCATGATTCCCTGGAATGAGAATTGGGAGAGAGAAGTAGCACGGGGAGAAGTCAAGGCCCCCACTGCCACAGCTGAAGCAGACTCTAAGCCCCCCTGACTGCTAAACATGCATTCTGCGTCACACACCACTTGTGTACAATCAGACACACAACCCTCTTGCACATCAAGCACTGCATTTGCAAACTGTACTTGCCTAGCAGGGCCCTGTTCTGCATCTACCTCCATTGCTTGGCATAAACTAGGCTGAGGGCCTGAGCCTCTCTTGGCCAAAGCCCTAGTTGTAACCCCAACGGTAGTCCCCCTGGAGATACCCCAGGGGCACGCCCACGCACACCATGGGATGCGCTACTTGTGCATTGCGGTGTGGACACAGCACGACTCCTACTAGGCCTCGAAGTTCAGCCAACGTTGGGCCTACTGCCCGATCATCCATAACTGCCTGCAATGTAGAATGCTGCCTATCTAGGCCATCCGTTTGATTAGCTGGCGTACCCCCAGTCAGGCCTGCGGCCTGCTCTTAATCACCATCCTGCTCGCCGGTACACTCGCACTCTGCCCACCAGGTTTGGAAACCCCTTTTGCTGCACGCGAGTGCTGAGCCCCTGTGCCTCGCTGCGCCCCTCCTGAAGGGCTCGCACCCCGGGTACTCCTCTCTTACCTGCGGACCCCGGAGGAGAAGACAATGCTACCCTCTTGATGGCCAGCTCACGAGTGGCAGTTCTGGATGTGACGTCACCGGAAATTACCAAACCAGAAGTGTCATATGAAGTGGATGCCGCCGACCGCATGTCTGTAGATTTACCCATCGCGACATGAAGACCCGGTGATGGCTGAGGGGAACCACCGCCTGAAGACGCAACCAAAGAGGGAGGACCACCACCCTCCAGGACCAACTCCGAGGGACTGTAAGAGGGCCACCACAGCCATCATGGCCTCGGCGGACAGCGTGATCGATGGCGGAGGTAAGTATGAAGTGCTCACACTCACCCTAGACAACGAAGCACTCTCGGGACACGCATCCCGAATGGAAGGGGATGAACTTTGAGTGGGGGGAGCACTGACCCCAGGCCCAACCACCGGCTGACCGGGTAAGGGGAGGAAAGATGGGCCTATCTCAGGGGGACCCACTACAACTGCCCCAACTCTACTGGGGGCAGAGGGAATGTGACCTGCCACAATATTGACTTCAGGGTAAAGGGAAGAGCCACCAGTCAGGGTATGACTCACCGGAGACGGCGGCACCAGATCCTTCTCTGAGTCAAAGTCATCGATCAGTAAATCCTCCAACTCCTCACTCCTCAGATGTGCTTTTGAAGATCTCTTGGAACGATCCATGCTGCAGCAGAATGCTTTAACGGACTGTAAAGATCCTACAAGCTGTGAAGACAAGCTGGAAAGAGGGTTTGGGGCCTGTAACCTGACTTCTTATAGGTAAGCCAAATCCACATTCACACTATAGCAACATTATTGCTACTTCACAGCTAGCACACTCCTAAGGGCCTTAATTCTTTTTTTTATTATGCGCTATTCTGCCCTCCACTGTCCTTTTGGAAATTATGCTATTGGGATCATTCAAAACTTGAAAAAGACGGATTAGGAGCAAAAAAAAAAACACAACGATAAATAGGAGCAGAAAGATTGGAATTAACACCTGCAACATAGTTAAAGTCAGCTGTATAGTAACAATGCACTACTGAGAGCTCTTTTACTACTGTATGATATTTTATTGAGAACTGCAATCTATATTATAGAAATTCTTGATATAGAGCTTAAGGTCAGCTCTGTTAATACCAAATGTGCAGTTCTAGCTTCTAAACTTACTGTGTTTTGTAGATAAGAACAGATTTTTATTGTGATCTTTCATGATCTAAAATAAAAAAATGCTGAAAATAAGGCCTATCTTCCTGATTCTAATGGCTCCAAATATATAAACATGAGGCCATGAAAAAAAGCATTTCTGTAGCATGCAATGACATCTGATATAATGGGGCCCATTTATCAAGCTCCGTAAGGAGCTTGTGGACCCGTGTTTCTGGCGAGTCTTCAGACTCGCCAGAAACAGCAGTTATGAAGCAGCTGTCGCAAAGACCGCTGCTCCATAACCCTGTCCTCTTGCTCTGAGCAGGTGGACAGGAATCGCCGGAATTCAACCCGATCGAGTACGATCGGGTTGATTGACACCCCCTACTGGTGGCTGATTGGCCGCGAGTCTGCAGGGGGCGGCGTTGCACCAGCAGCTGTGAGCTGTGAGCTGCTGGTGCAATGCTGAATACGGAGAGCGTATTGCTCTCCGCATTCAGCGATGTCTTGCGTACCTGATCTGCACTGTCGGATCAGGTCCGCAAGACCTTTGATAATTCGACCTCAATGACTATAGTGTACTAAAATCTAGATTTTATATTGGCTTGACATTTTATACTCATAAGATGTTAATATCACAGATTTTGCAATGGCCCACTCCTAAAGGGAGAGAGTAAAGTCAAAATGAAACGTTCATGATGGAGCATGCAATTCTAATCAACTTTCCAGTTTACTTCTATGATCTAATTTGCTTCATTCTCTTGATATCCTTTGTCCCTAAGTATACCTAGGTAGGCTCAGGAGCAGCAATGCACTATTGGGAGATAGCTGCTGATTGGTGGCTGCACATGTATGCCTGTTTTGATAGGCGCACGAGATGTGTCCAGCTAGTTCTCAGTAGTGCATTCCTACTCTTTACCAAAGGAAAAGGTGTTAAATATACAATGTACCTAATACCCCTGATTGATAACTAAACAAACTGCCCAATATTAAATATAAACCAGATTTAAAGCTCTTTCAGATTATGAATAACAGTATCAAAGTTCTACTAGCCTGGAGTTGCTGTTCTAGCGGGATTATCCTGTCAAGGTGCCTTAGTTGAATTAATTCTAATATTTAGGACCAGCTGTTTTCTCTTTTAACTGTTACTTATTTTTGTAACAGGAAAGTTTCATGATCCAGTAGATTTTACAGTTGTGACAGGAGCTGCTTTTTCCAATACCTGTATGTATAAACTGTTTGTATTGTTCTTTTTTTTTTTACTAACTAACAGCAAGATTACAAGTTTTGCGTTATGGTGCGGTAAGGCTATACCGCTGAAAAACTGGCTATTGTGCGTGCAATGGTAGGTCTCCCGTATTACAAGTTGCTGCGGTATAGCGTTTTAGCCTGTAACGCAATGATCCGTTCCGCACTCAAAAAATTATGTTTGAGTGTGGGATTTCCATAGCGCCATAATACAGGTTGTGAGGTCCGGCTAAAATGCTTGCGTTACAGTCTATACCGCCCTGATCCATACCGCGATCTGAGACCAGTAGTTATCATTTTGCAAACAAAAATGTTTCACAAAACTCATAACTAAAATGTTACAAAGTACACTAACACCCATAAACTACATATTAACCCCTAAACCGTCACCCTCCCGCATTGCAAATACTATATTAAACTTATTAACCCCTAATCCGCAGCCCACCCACATACCCAACACTATATAAACTATTAACCCCTAAACCGCCAGCCCCCCACATCGCTACTACTATAATAAACCTATTAACCCCTAAACTGCAGGCCCCCCACATCACCACTACTAAACTAAACCTATTAACCCCTTAACCCTAACACCCCCCCTAATTTTAAATTAAATTTACAATATAACTATCGTTAAATAAACAAAAACTTACCTGTGAAATAAAAAAAAACTTAAGTTTAAACTATAAAGTAATCTAACATTACTATTTTAAAACAATAAAATTAACGAAAAAGAAAAAAAACTAAATTACAAATTAAGAAAATCCTAACACTACGAAAAAAAGGGCCTTTTGTAGGGCATTGCCCTGAAGCAATCAGCTCTTTTACCTTAAAAAATTAAAAAAAGTCCTCCCTAAAAGTAAAACCCCCCCACCCAACCAACCCCCCAAAATAATAAAACCTACCGATTTCCCCTAAAGGGCATTCAGCTCTTTTGTGCCCAAAGCCCTAATCTAAAAAAAAAACACCCCAGGAAATCTACTCACAGTTCCTGAAGTCCGGACATCCATCTTTATCCAGGCAGCGACATCTTTATCCATCGCGGGCCATCTTCTATCTTGTTTGGAGGATCCTCTTCACACGATCACCACCATACACTGAAGCTTGAATGCAAGGTACCCATTTAAAAATGGGGTACCTTGCATTCCTACTGGCTGACATTTTCAAATCAGCCAATAGGATGAGAGCTACTAAAATCAGTAGCTCTCATCCTATTGGCTGATTTGAAAATGTCAGCCAATAGGAATTCAAGGTACCCCATTTTTAAATGGGTACTTTGCATTCAAGCTTCAGTGTAAGGCGGTGATCGTATGAAGAGGATCCTCCATGCTGGATGCCTGTGCCGCCGGCGACGATGCTCCGTGCCTCCACAGCTCCGCGCTACCGGGATGAAGATAGAAGATGCCCCCATGATGGATGAAGATGTCGCCGCCTGGATAAAGACTTCTCGCCGCCTGGATGAAGATGGATGTCTGGAATTCAGGAACTGTGAGTAGATTGCCTTTTATTTTTTTTGGTGTTTTTTTTTTAGATTACTGCTTTGGGCACAATAGAGCTGAATCCTCTTTTAAGGGCAATGCCCATACAAATGCCCCTTTAGGGGGAATGGGTAGCTTAGGTTTTTTTAAGAGTTGTTTTTTTATTTTGGGGGGTTGGTTGGGTGGGGGGTTTTACTTTTAAGGGGGACTTTGTAATTTTTCAAGGTAAAAGAGCTGATTGCTTCAGGACAATGCCCTACAAAAGGCCCTTTTAAGGGCTATTGGTAGTTAATTGTTAGGTTAGGGGGTGTTTTTATTTTTGGGGCCTTTTTGTTTATATAGGGGGTATTAGATTAGGTTTATTGTTATTACTTTGGATAATTTCGTTTATTATTTTTTGTAATCTTAGAGTTTTTTATGATTCCGTAATTTTAGAGTTTTTATTTTTTGTAATGTCATTTTTTTTTTTTGTAGTGTTAAGATTTTTTTAATTTGTAATTTAGGTTTTTTTATTTTTCGTTAATTTTATTGTTTTAAAATAGTAATGTTAGGTTACTTTATAGTTTAAACGTAGGTTTTGTTTATTTCAAAGGTAAGTTTTTATTTATTTATTTAAAGATAGTTATATTGTAAATTTAATTTAAAATTAGGTTTAGGGGTTAAAAGTTTAATTTAGTGTGTTGCGATGTGGGGGGCCGGGGGTTTAGGGGTTAATAGGTTTATTTGATTATTAGCGTGTGAGGACACACACACTATGGCTGACATTTTCAAATCAGCCAATAGGATTAGAGCTACTAAAATCAGTAGCTCTCATCCAGTTTTTATTTATTTAAAGATAGTTATATTGTAAATTTAATTTAAAATTAGGGGGGTGTTAGGTTTAGGGGTTAAAAGTTTAATTTAGTGTGTTGCGATGTGGGGGGCCAGGGGTTTAGGGGTTAATAGGTTTATTTGATTATTAGCGTGTGGGGGGCCGGCAGTTTAGGTTTATTTAGTGTCGCCGATGTCGGGGGCGGCGTATTAGTAGTTAATAGTTTTATTTAGTGTCGGCAATGTCGGGGATCAGTGGATTAGGGGTGTTTATACTAGGGGTTTATGTTAGGTGTTAGGTTTTAACATAACTTTCTTTTCCCCATAGACATCAATGGGGTTGCGTTACGGCGATCACCTTCCGCAATTGCAGGTGATAGTTTTTTTTCTGACACTTCCTCCCCATTGATGTCTATGGGGGAAAGCGTGCACAAGCACGTAAAGTCAGGCCTTGGGTTTTGTGCAGTATGGAGCTTATCGCACCATACCGCACAACAAGAGAGGTTTTTCAGTAACTTCTAATAGCAGCGCTATGAAAGGTGCGATACCGCTAATTTTTTTGCGTTATTTAAGCACCCTGTATAGCGCAAAACTTGTAATCTTGGTATAATAAAGTTGGATTATGGCAAAAAAACAAACAACAAAACAATAAAACAAAAAGATGACCATGTGCTTCGGCCAGAAGAAAGTGAGAATGGCAATAGACTTTTTCATAGCAGCTCTATTATAAAGACATGCATAGGATCTAGCCCTGCATCACTTGTGATAAAACTTGGGATTCAAAGCAATAAGCATAAGTATTTAGGGATAATTCACTGAAGATTTAATTTCTTTTTAATTAAAACTGCATACTACAAGTGTCACATACACAGCAAGATTACAAGTAGAAAGCAAGGGTATAACCACGCTCAAAGGTGCGCTATAAAATAAAATATGCAATGTGCTTTCTTTAAATGTGTTTTTATTAAAGCTTTTTATATTACATCCCTGCTCTGTTTTCACCATTTGTTATCAGACCTGTTCCGTGAGTGTGACACACCTCTCCTGTGAGTAGTCTGATTGGCGGTGGCTTCCTGACTCTGCATCTGACGCATCGTACGAGGTTAATCACGATTGGTGGACGTTACACCTCGTGACTGACGTAGCTGTGCTGGTAGTGAGTCTGCCGGGTGGCTCTGAGGCCTCAGCCTGCTCGTGATAGCACTGTGTGTGCTCATACCTATGTGAGTTGACAACTGTTATTTTACTTTCATATGTCTATATGACTGACGATATTACACCATTAGATGCTTCCTGTTCTGTCTTTTAGGACATTTTCTTAAGATTAAAAGAAGTGCGTTATGAGTTTTCCGCGCAATGTCTTTTCACTATCAATTTCCATTGCACAGGTATAACAAGTCTTGCAAACTCGCGACTGCGCGCGTGCATTCGCCTTTTACGCTACAATCCTTTGCGCCCTCGAAGAGCTGTAGTTAACAGTTTTGCGCAACATAAAAGTTTCACGAAACACTTCAAAATACATTACACAGTACAGCTACACTCATATTAACACAGTCTAATAAAAATTATTTAAAAAAAATATTGCACAAAAAAGTTATAAGGGATCAGATACAAGATCACAGGTGTTTGAGAAAAAAAGCAGACGCAACATAAACATACATAGAGAAACATGGATTTATATGTATAGACATATGTTTAACTATGGAGATAATGAAAATATTTCACCTTACAATCTTATGCACATTAAACAATATCTCAGATGTATTTTCAATGCGATATTTGCATATAGATCTCGAGATATCTAGACATATATACAGGTATACCTCACTTTACAGCGCTTCACTTTACAGCGCTTCGCTAATACAGCGCTTTGTGGAGCTGAAGTTCAGCCTCCAAGGATTTGGAAACAGTGCTGTAATCATTGTGAGATTGCGAGAACAGTGACTGGCACCATTTTGTTATGCGCAGTTCACTTTGTTTACAGCATTACAGTGCAATCTGTGTCTCAGTGCTATAGTCTGGCAAATTTTCCTACAGTAATTGTCACTATTTTACAGGTACAGTATTTATTGAATACTAATTGAATACTGTGCTGTGCTAGTGTTAAACTAAATGTAGCCCTATTGAACCCCTAATATATGTTAGTTTAAACATGTTTTCAAGTTTTTAAACACACTGGCAAGTGACAAGAAAACTAAAACTGCCTTGTTTCACTTTAAGGCGGTTTTCACTTTACAGCGGGGCTCCAGTCCCTAACCCGCTGTATGAGCGGGGTATACCTGTATATATATTCACATACATATCTTGCAAATATCATCAAATATATAGAGAAATATTTATTTGGAAATAAATAGAACATATTCCGTTGCAAAAACATTTTCACAATATGAAATATTCACATTTTCATGTACACTTTTCAAGGAGAGTATGTCATCTGCTTTGCACAACATATTAGGGTTTTTGTGTTTTTTTTTTCTTTTTGCCTTTTTTTCTTTTTTTTCTTTTTGCCTTCTCCATTGACTTCAATGGCGAATACGTGAACGCGCACGCAATTTCGCGGTTTGCATTATGCGGCTTAACGTGCACACACAATAATTTATTTTGCAACTTCTTATAGCTGCGCAATGTCAAATACGAAAAAGCCATAACGCGCGCAGATTTTTCGCAACTAATTTGCTACGCGACTTGTAATCTTGCTCACAGCATACTAAGCCAACAAGGTTATTTTTCATTCTTCAATACCCTAAACTATTTTTTTTAATCTATTTTGGAGGTGTAGGTGTGATACTGCCTTTTTCTGTTCATATCCTCAATTTAATAAACAGACCTGGCCTCTCTTGCCCTTATTGAAAGACCTTGCTCAGTGTTCCATATCAATTAATGACAAACATGAAAGTGTTCCATTCCAGGCCGGTCAGTGAAGGTTGAGGTGTCAGGTCAGTGTCCGGTAGGACGTAAGAGTTAGAAGTACAGTGCGTATTAACCTTTTAAAGTCCCAGAGCTCCATTTATTGATATACGGTATGAGAAGTTGATAGCTAGCTGGAATTTCCCAATACAGAGGGAGCACAAACACTTTTATGATAAAAAAATACCAATAGCAGTATAGAGGTGATAACTTCATTGACTAACTGAAAGCAATGTTTACATAAAGTGACCTGAGACATGCAGTTTCTTCCTTTAGTCTTAAAGGTATTATCTCTAGACCACTTTTGTTACTTTTATAGTAATGGTATTTATAAGGGTATATTTATGGTATTTACATTTTCCGTAGTCAGATATACTAATAAAACAAGTCTACTACACACACACAGCAACACAACTGCGCTGGGCAGATAGATAAACATAGTTACACACAAAAACAGTACATTACAAAAGAACCAACACAAATGTACACAATAAAGAGATTAAAATAAAAGTTTATTTATATGTGGTCACACTTAGCGCTTCTCATGTCTAAATGAAAAAAATAACATTATTTATATATTGCACACCTTTTTTTCACAGGTAAAAGATGGGTACATGTCTACTTATTTTATTATAATACAATGTAATGTAATATCACAAGTTTATGTTTAACGGAAGACTTCTGTTTTTAACACAGGGCTACAATCTCATGAGATGCAAAACTGTAGTGAATGCTAGAAACACAAACAGCAACACGTTTTAACAGTGGCTACATTTTTTGTGTATTATTTAGTGACCACCAGCCATGATAAATATCAACAACACCAGCCCTTCATAGCAATACATTTAAACAATGATGTTTTCCCCACAGTAACTGCAGACAGGGGAAGAGCTACCATTGGTGCAGCAGATGCAGTTTCCCCAGGGCCCAAGTGCTGGGGGCATTAAGTAGCCAGTCTATACATAGGTGTGTGCAGAATGTGTACAATCCTAGTGCAGTGGAGCCTTTTATTAGTGTAGGGGGCAGGTTCATCTATCTATCCTCAAAATTATTATACTAATTATTAATTATTATACTATTATATTGCAGCATGCCTATTGTTACTATTGCTTACTACTGAGTTACCTTTAGGGTAAGCTGCCTGCAGCAGGGTTAGACCCATTAGCAGCAACACTTGCCCATAACAGCTAAATACCCCATTTATGTTTACAAAACCCCCATAAAAAGCTCAACACTGATCATAAAAACCTTTTCTGAGCCCTAGACACCTCATTAAACAGCTAATAAACTTGAAGTCTGCTGCTTCCTTCTGTTTACATTTTTTTGAAAGAATCCTAATTGTTAATTGTTAAGCAATCATGATTAATTGGGGGGGGGGGGCTCATTGTCAGAATTCAGCCCTAGAAGGTTTTGGTCTAAAAGTCCCCCTGGTTGTAAATTAGGATGGTTTTGCATGTTCAGTTGTGATGAGCAGTGCAGTTATGGTTAATTATTGGGGGTCAGAGGATCCTCGTAATGTTGAAATAGACCTTGTTTGGTCCTGGTAGGTACCTATATTTTTATAAAAAACAGTAATAATGGATAATTTATGTTGATTCATTTATATCAGTTAACACCAGGAAAGATAGGAAAAGGACCATATAGTGTCAGGACTGAGGCGTTATTGATATTATTATTGTGCAGCTCGTATATAAGTTAATTGGATGCTATGCATGTGCATGCAAATGCAGTGGATAGTGACAGAGCTGTTATTAGGTAACAATCCTATTGCTAGCAACTGCTATAGAACTGATATTTAGTCCACAGTCGCTACATGTTCCATCCTCCCATTCTATTATTTGTGCACAGGTTTTTGTATATTTATTCTACTTTCACAATCCAAGTCACACAGAAGTGTCTAACATGTTTATGCATTATATATCCTCCTAGATAGACAGAAATAATGACATGTATATGGTATATTATAATAGATGGATGGATAGATAGATAGATAGATAGATAGATAGATAGGACATGCTGCCTTATTGTGCACTCATGGCAAATCGTGTAGGATTTCTAATAAAGAAATGTTTCTGGGGTGAACAGTGCACCATATTGGCTGACCACACACACCCGCACGAAAAACAAAATCTAAGTAAGGGGGTATTTAGAGGATAATCTAACTAATTTGATAATACTAACATTTAGGCTACTTTGGTTAATTGTGAACAATTATATGTTTCCAGTATTAAACATCTATAACATCAATTTAATATTATCTTCTGTAAAAATATTGCAATATTATATTTCTATCATAGCAGTTGTGAGTTTACCACCCCACCATGACAAACTAATAAAGATGCACACACTTTAAAATTCAAAATCTGCAAAATATAACTTTGAAATTAATATGTGTTACTGTTGCTGCCTAAATGCCATGACTTACCTATTTTGTAAAATATACTTTCATTATTTATTTTGTCCCATTTTCTTGTAATTCCATTCTGGAAATGTGAGCTTTACAGTTCCTATTAGAAATGGAAGTGCAGAACACTGTTATATTCCACACAGCCATTGGCTGCACACTCTAGTGAGCTATTTATAACTGTCTCTAATTGGCCACAGCAGAGAAGATAAAAAGTTACAACATGGCAGCTCCCATTGTTTTATACACACTAAAACTTTACACTTATTTTGTCACTATTTAAACTTTAAAAAATGCACCTACTTGTTATTCCCAGACTAATCTTTTCTTTGGATGCATCATTCAATATAGCATTTATTTAGTGTTTAATGTCCCTTGAATATAATTTGGTTGAAGCATGGATAGTTATTACAATTGGGGATATACTAATCATAATAATATATATTAGGTCATTGCATAGCCCATCTGTACATCCACAGAAAACCCGAACTACCTATTTTTGTACACACACACACAAACGTGTATATACATATCTAAATATAGAAATCCAAGAAGATCAGCACTCACCAACACCTCCATCCACTGTGTGCTCTGCCAAAATCATATCCACCATGAATAGGTTTGTTAAACTGGACTCAGTAAAAATCCCAACTGAACAACAAGTAAGCAGGCACCGCAGATTACTTTAACCACCTTTATTGTGTCAAAAAGCATTTGACACAATAAAGGTGGTTGATGTAATCTGCAGTGCCTGCTTACTTGTTCAGTTGTGATGTTTACAGAGTCCAACAAACCTGTTCATGGTATATATATATATATATATATATATATATATATATATATATAGAGAGAGAGAGAGAGAGAGAGAGAGAGAGAGAGAAAGAGAGAGAGAATATATATATATATATATATATATATATGTTACAGTTAAAGTGCAGAAACAGTTCATGTGCACATTACCTAGCTAATCTGCAGATTAACTGATTTGCTCAGTTAAAGTGCAGAATCTGCACTTTACCTAGGTAATGTGCACATTAACTGCTTCCGTGTAGTTAAAGTTGGAAAAGTTTGTTTCTCTCATGTAAACTGTTTATTGAAAAAGAAACCGAAGAATGTTCCGATTTCAGCCGAGGGCAGATACGCTCCAGAGTGCTCTGTTCTAATCACCTAGGTAATGTGCACATTAACGGCTTCCGTGTAGTTAAAGTTGGAAAAGTTTGTTTCTCTCATGTAAACTGTTTATTGAAAAAGAAGCCGAAGAATGTTCCGATTTCGGCCGAGGGCAGATACGCTCCAGAGTGCTCTGTTCTAATCAGAGCCTTGGGCGCCGCAACTGCTTCTGGGAACCTTACCATGGGTCCCAGCCCACACGTCTTGAAATTCTCTATCTGGGAAATTACCTATTGAATCTATCTATTTATTATAGATTCAATAGATAGATAGATAGATAGATAGATAGATAGATAATTTCCCAGACAGAGAATTTCAAGACGTGCGGGCTGGGACACATGGTAAGGTTCCCAGAGGCAGTTGCGGCGCCCAAGGCTCTGATTAGAACAGAGCACTCTGGAGCGTATCTGCCCTCGGCCGAAATCGGAACATTCTTCGGCTTCTTTTTCAATAAAGAGTTTACATGAGAGAAACAAACTTTTCTAAAAAGCTAAAGTGCTTGAAAGTGTATTATTTGTATTTCAACTGTATTATCACAGATACATTACTGCTAGAATGGCAGATATTTCACATTCTCAGTACAATGTTCTTTCATTTATTTGTGCTCATTGCATAATTCCACAATGGGTTGCAGGGAAGTCGATTCTGTAACAATTCAGAATGCAGAATGGGAAATATACAATGCTTAGAAGTGTAGAGGCCAAGATGTTAATAAATGCAAAAACAGAATGAGAGCAGTTGTTATACCCTTGGGAAAACTACTATGCATAAAGTGTGCCGCACTGCCCTTTAAGATTTTGTTTTTACCTCCATGTTCAGAAGAAAGGGCCCCAGGCTCTCTAAAAAAAGTGATATGAACTGATTATCATAGGAAAAACCATGGGACTCCCTTTAGTTTATATATATGTTACCGCTAAAGTGCATTTTTTGCACTTTAACTAGTGCCTAGTAGGTAATGTGCAGATTATCTAGGTAATTTGCAGATTACCTAGGTAATTTGAGAAATGAAACAATGTTTCTGCACTTTAACTGATCACCCTAGTTAATCTGCAGATTATCTAGGTAATGTGCACATTAACTGATTTCTGCACTTTAACTGTAACTTATATATATATATATATATATATATATATATATATATATCCATATACAGTATTATACAATTTATTACAAAGCAATACTTTTCTTTTGCATATATCTCATTACTATTATTTTAATTTTATACTTCTGTTAAATCACAGAAAATTAGGTTTTTAAGTTTGTTTAGGTTGACATGTCTGTGGTTTGTAGGAATAATGAATAAAAATATAAAATAGAAGCCCTAGTTATTTTTCAATTAGAGACTTCAAAGATGAACTCCAACCACATATAATGTGTTTATTTATGAAGATCAATGAACTTAAAACCATGGCCTGGTCAGTCAAACACCAGAAGCTGAGGCTTTGCAAGACTATGGGCTTGACAAAGTTCATCATTTCTGGAGCAGAGAAGAACTTATTGCAGCTGTGGACAGTAGAGCAAGATCTGTCAGAGGATTCTGAAGGAAATGGGATCCCCAGATCATAAATCCGACCCCAGGTAGAGTCTTTTTCACACTCAACTTTGTACTCTCTCCGCTTTATCACTTACACCTTGTCATTTTTTGCTCAAACGCTACTATTATTATAATGGGGAACACTCACTGCCCTAGATTCATTAATACAAGAATGTACCACTGCTGTTATTCCATGGAGCCTTTTACAGAAGGGGCTCTTGAACATTAAAATTTAGGTGCAAAAAGTTGACTACAAAGCAAAATATAAAACATGCAGAGGGTCCTCATATTCTACTACCTATCCTTACCTTTATTTTTCTTTAATCCCCCATTCTCTTTATAGATAACTGTAATGTACAAAATGTAACAGCTTGCGGTTTAAGGACAACTGGCACCTTAGAGACTTTGAGTAATAAATGTACCATCAGAACCCACCTAGACCTGTCTCTAGCCTATGTACCCCCAGAACCCACCTAGACCTGTCACTAGCCTATGTACCCCCAGAACCCACCTAGACCTGTCACTAGCCTATGTACCCCCAGAACCCACCTAGACCTGTCACTAGCCTATGTACCCCCAGAAACCACCTAGACCTGTCACTAGCCTATGTACCCCCAGAACCCTAGACCTGTCACTAGTCTATGTACCCCCAGAACTACACTCATGGCACATGTGCTTTTGTAGATTAGCATATGATATGATGAAACTGGAGAGACCAGGCTAAGTGAAACTGGAAGACTGTGATTTAAAAAAGAAAAAAGTGTGTTAATCACTACCTGATTCTTAATCCACACAGCGATTAGCAAAATATGTTTGATTAGTGCTATGTGAACATTACATAGGAAATGTGATAGCAGAATATATTTCAAGAGCACAATAAGCAGCAAATTTTAGGGCAGTAGAACTGAATGTACTCACATTGATTCACTAATCCAAAATTTTCTATTTTGCAGTTAAAAGAATAATTTTTAAATATGATACATTTTTTACATGATCCAAGATGTAGAGTTTAGAAAACCTTGTTTATGTTGCACTTGATATTCCAGTGAGCCCCCTCACTAGATTTTATAAAATTATTATATTTTGTTCAACAAAGCATTTACAGCTAGATATTGGATATCGAATAAAGATACCCTCTTAGTGCAAGTGGTTAAATCTGTGTTTACAAAACCACGTCTGTGCTGATTACGTATGTAATCTTCAGGTCACTCATTCATGTAAAAAAATATTATGCTTAAAACCGTCTCTTTTTAATTAATGACACAAATGTGTTGCTTTTAATATCCATTAGAGAAATTTTATCTTTAGAATAAAATGTGTAAAAAAAGGAAGATCAAGTGCGCAATTAGCAAATATGGAGTTGTCAGAGTTTAGATAACATTTCAGGGTCAGTAAATAAAAGGGTTGGCAGCGCTAGTCCTGAAAAATGTTGGTTGGGAAAGCAGTAGATCAGGAACAGATCTCCGATCAGATACAATGCCCCTGCAAATTGCTAGCCCAATGACCTCATCAAACCTCAGATTAGACCCAATTACCTGCAGCCCATGTCAGTTATTTGCCAATATCAGACCCATATCTGCAATACCCACAAGATCTGATCTATAGTTCCTCATGTAACCTCATATGAAATCTAAGGTCCTGTAGCCCCTGTCACACCAAAATGTCCAGATATGTCCTAAGCAATTAAGAGTTAATATTTTTTTACCTACAGTTCACTGAGCATCCAACTGAAATACCCCTCCATTTAAATACAGGATGTTTAGCAACCCTTCTAAATAGTAAGAGCAGGACTTCAATATTTAAAATGTTTGTTGTCAGATTGAAATAATCAAATTTTGAGGATAATCTGATCTTTAGTCTGTCTATAAGTTATATTAATAATCAGCTAGTGATCATTAGCAATTATGAAACCAAGAAAATTATGAAAATAATAAAAAAGAGAACCAGTCAGCAAAATTTGGTTGAAGATTTCCAGTTATACGCTTTTTCCAGGCAAAGTTATTTTTGTAGTCTAGGTTTAGCGCAGTTAAGTGCAGAAACTAGAGTGTGACTCTTGGCAGGGCCTGCTACCGGTTTGATCCCTATAAATGTTTTGTTGTACTCCCCTTTTGTTTATAGCGCTGCGGAATCTGTTGGCGCTCTACAAATAACCGATAATAATAATAATATACCATACAGTATTTGGTCATCATAGGTATCTTATCACCAAGGTGATTTTCCAGTGCCTTCAAATCCTACTTTTTTGCCCTTAATATTGTATCTATGTTTTATTTTTCCAACGTATTGCACCCTTGTATAGCTTTAGCCTCTTTTAAATAAATAAATAAATATAGAAATAATAAAATGTATGTATTATTATTAGTATAATTATTAAAATAATAATAATAATAATAATAATAATAATGGTCCTTGTCCTTCCCTTCAACGTGTTCAGTTCTTACACAGTTGTTATGCATTACTTGATACAGGTGGTTGAGTGCAGGTACTTTGTCATTAGTAACATCATGACTTCAGTTAGGTACTGTGACATGTTATGCAAAGAATCAACTGTTCAATAAAAAAAATTGTCATGTTTAAAGTGAAAGGAGGCAAATACAATTTGTACAATTACACGAGTATCATCTTACTCCACATTTATAGTTAACATTTACCAATGATCTTTTGTTCCTTTAAATATATATTATTCATTCAGTTTGGCCATACAATACACATTCTTATTATATTATTATCTTATTATTATCTAGAACAATGGTATCCAAATTTTTCAGCAAAGAAGGCCCACTTGAGGCTAGCTTCAATTGAGGTTTCAAAGCTTGGAAACTGGTGGTAACATAAAAATTCTCCATAGACTTTAGTGGAGATAATTGTTTTTACCATGAGATACTAGGCCTTATTCAGGGTTCATTTCCATTGAGCCATAGTTAGGTTTTCGAGAAGTCGCAAACCGTCAACTATGCTGTCAGAAGCAATTTTGTTTATCGACTGCTTCCGATGGCACGTTATACTTCAATATAAAATATTTTCATGTCCCATAGAAAGTATTAGAATCCGTTAAGTGATAACTTATACCAAGTTTCCAATGAAAGTGCAAACCATTAGTACACTGTCTGAGGCTGTTGATATATTGAAAAAATTACACCCAGCTCAACTAGGTGTAAGAGAGGAAAAATTAGCTTTTTAAAGACCTATGTCTTATTGAAATTTTAAAATGCAATGTAAAAAAAAAAGTAATATGTCATATTTATTGTTTCCCATGTATCGGGATAGTTGCTCTTATGTTCTTATGGAAATATCAGTATGTTTTTACTTATACATATAATTGCAAGCCCATATCTACAAAATTCAAACTAGGCCTATGCCTAGGGCAACAATATATATGACAAATATTAATAAAAAATATTTGCTTACAGTTAAAAAAATATGTATTATAAATAAGTGTATCTTTGTTTCTCTCTAGAGGTGATCACAGGTAAGGAGCGCAGACGTTAAACGTAAATTTTATAGTGAAAGGTCGGGTTACCATAGCAACTAGTTGATTTTATTTCAAGAAATCCGAAATTGGGTGAAAGCGTTAACACAGCTTTAACTTACACCTACACGAAAAGAGCAACTGCACGCAATGCGCAACATATTTTAATGGATACTTAGTACTAAAATTGAGCCATAAACTACTTTTAGCTGTCAGCCACTTCAATAGCTTATGGCTCCATTTATTACGGCTCAATGGAATGAGCCTTAAAGGGACAGTCAACACCAGAATTGTTGTTGTTTTAAAAGATAGATAATCCCTTTATTACCCATTCCCCAGTTTTGCATAACCAACACAGTTATAATTATACACTTTTTACCTCTGTGATTAACTTTTATCTAAACATCGTCTGACAGCCCCCTGATCACATGACATTTTATTTATTATCTATTGACTTTTATTTGAGCCAATTAGTGCAGTGTCTGCCACAATTCACGAGCGTGCTCACAATGTTATCTATTGGGTTTACCTGAACTAGCTCTCCCCTGCTGTGAAAAGCAAATACAAAAGCATGTGATTAGAGGCGGCCTTCAAGGGCTTAGCAATTATCATATGAGCCTTCCTAGGTCTAGTTTCAACTAAGAATATTAAAAGAACAAAGCAAAATTGGTGATAAAAGTAAATTGGAAAGTTGTTTAAAATTACATGCCCTATTTGAAACATGAAAGTTTTTTTTGGACTTGACTGTCCCTTTAAGTTGGTAAAAATTGAGCCATAAGCTGCCAAAGCAGCCAACAGCTTAAAGTTATTTATGGCTCCACTTTAGTACCAGGTTTCCATTGAAATATTTTGTGCTATCCATGCAGTTGATCTTTTCATGAATACATTAAACGCTTTGAGATTGTAATATGAAATGTTAAATTATATGTAGTAAAATTATTTTATTAATTTTGCACCCTCTTCCGTATTTTGAAACGCTAGGGTTTACTGTTGAAACAAATAAATGGCACTTTCATTCATGAAGTATAAGATACTTCATGCAAAAAGTGCCTTTATTTGTTTCAACTGTTCGCCGTTCTTAGCTGCTACGGCAGCCCACGGCCAAAAAAAATTTGGTAAGAGGTGACGTTTTCACCTCTTAGCCAATAGCCGTGCGGTAAATCCGATTTGGCGCCCATGGGAGCGGGATTTACCACACAGCTATTTGCTAAGAGGTGAAAACGTCACCTCTTAGCAAAATATGTTTTTGCCGTGGGCTGTTGTAGCAGCTAAGTACAGCGAACGGTTAAAACGAATAAAGGCACTTTCTGCATGAAGAATCTAATACTTCATGAATGAAAGAGCCCTTTATTTTTTTCAACAGTCAACCCTAGCGTTTCAAAAAAACGCTATGGTTGACTTTCACTTTAATTCTGAAAATTGTGGCTTTTCTAATTTATAGAAACATTAAACATAAATAGATCCATAGGCCCAAAACGTTTGCCTGTATTTCCCATAAAGTATAAGCTTAGTGTGTAGGACAGCCTCATGCTTATACTAAGCTTTTCAAGGTCCTCTACGGTGTTTATTTAACAAATCAATCTCCCTTCCTGTGAAGAAGTGCTACGGCAAAATACTCCTGAACCTACTACTCTTCATCTTGAGTACACAACCACTTGTTCTGTTGTTGCCTTTCCTGCAAATACATACTTTCAACATAAGCTTTATTGATTCCCTTAATATCATATCACTTCTTTCCCTTCTTGTATCTAAGCTATACATATTAAGATCATCAAGTCTTTCTTTATAAGTTTTATTTTTTAGACCATGAACCATTTAGTAGCCCTCCTTAGAACAGATTCCATTTCATTTAGACCTTCTGGAGATACAGCCGCTAGAACTGCACACAATACTCAAGATTAGTCCTAATTAGTGATCTGTAAATTGGAATGAAAACCTTATTATTTCTACTGCAAATACCTATACAACTAATGCTGATCAACCAAGATTTGACAGTCATAGCAGCACCCATTGCTTTATTTAAACAAATATGATATAAAATATCTACACTTTATTCTTGGGCTAATCTTTGTTTTGAATGCATTATTCCATCCAGCATTTATTTAGAGCTTAATGTCCCTTTAAGACACATGCACACTCCTAAGCCTACCTATGTATGCTCTCATTGAAAAGAGCTAAGATTGGCCAAAGCATACCAAGACAAAGTGGTAAATTTGACAACAGACATGTTTTCGTTTTTACAAGGTTTACCCTCTGTCTGAACCACAAATTTAAATTTTGACTTCTAAATCCTTTTAAATTTTGCAGTCCCCTTTAATATCTAAATACAGATGGTAAATCAAAGCTTATAAATTCCCTGTTCCAATGATCATTATTTCATAAAGTAAGCAGGGGCATAAATATAGGGGTCTCAGAGGTCTCAATTGAGATAGGGCCCACAGCTCAAGGTCGGCCACGAGGACTCTGCAGTCATTAGTGGCATCACTCCACCTGCATCATGACTGGTTCCTTTGTGTTCTCCCTGCAAATCAAGCTCACAGTTTACAGAAAGCGTATGCATTTGCTTATACAATATGGTGGCAGGGTTGCCAAGATGACACTACGGTGTTGCTGTACAGAAAAAAAATGCCGCCAAATGTTTACAGGAAGGCTTCGTATTTCCTCTAACTAAGGGGAAGGACGACATTCATAGAGAAGTTCCTATTTCTCATATGTTGACTCAACTTCTGATGATTGCAAACAGTCAGAAAGGGTGCTGTCAAAATAGGGGGCCCGTCACAGCCTTTGCTCTGGGACCCAGCAGGGTGTAGTTACCCCTTGAAAGAAAGCATTTCATAAATTAAAATCTACAGAATCTCCCTGTGAACTGAAAAGGAATCAGAAAAACCTAAAGCAGTAATGTTAAAGTGAGGGATACTGGTCTTTAAAGTTAAATATTTTATCAGATTTTCAAGTTCCTTATAGCCTGCTTGACATGTGCGCAAATTAAAGTAGAGTCAAGAGTCTCCCAGTTCCATAAGACAAATTGTATACCTATGTATTATCTAATAAATAAATCCTGTTTAATGTTAATGCAATGTTGAGGAATAAAATATTTAGCAGGCCTTTCATGCAGACACTTTTGACAACTGCAAATACTGAGCTAAATTATGTGTGGTAGAAATGAGTTTACATTAGAACCATTTTCTACATATGTTCTTTTAGTTGATGCACTTTATACTATACAAATTAACTACTCATATATACTGTTACTAAACTAAGGGCCAAATTAGAAGTGGGGCGCTAATTAAAGCTTTCGCTCGAGTCTTAATTGCGCTAGAAGTATGCTCGTATTACTAATTCAAAGTAAACTGTTTTCGTTTGAGCGTTAACCTGACGAGTGCAAAAAGCTAAAGTTAGAATATCGCGTTGGTGTTAACGTTTTCCTCCATAGGCGTCAATGGAGAACAAAAGTGGGGGGAAAAAACTAACACGCCACTCTCCTGCAAACCTAACACGACATGAAAATATGAATATTTCACATTCCAGTGTTCTGCACAGAGAATATATGTTATATTTATTAATAAATACATATATGATGGGTTTTTGGTAAAATATATATTAATACCTATATATAAAGATGATTAGATATAGGTATAAATATATACAGATATATATAGGAATATCTATTTACAAATACATAGAACATATTCTGCTATGTGCAGAACATTGGAATGCCAAATATTTATAGTAAATACATAGTAAAAACTTTTATTAAATATGAATATTGCATAAATATGTTTTTTTCATATTTTCATCTACTTGACTGCAAAGGGCTCCAATGCATATATATATATATATATATATATATATATATATATATATATCAATATATGTATACATATGTTTTTATGTGTTTATATGTGTATATATGTATTTACAGACATATAAATATATACACAAATAAATACATATGTACACATATATAGACAAATATATATATATATACTGTATATATATATATATATATATATACTGTATATACATACACATACATATTTAGAGATGTATATGTATGTATCTCAATGTTAAAGCCATTTTCCTGCCTTTTTTTTAACATCTGAGATCTCATATCATTGAGCCCTTATAACTTTTTTGTGCAATATTTTTTTGAATAATTTTTATTATATGTGTTGTTATTATTAGTGTAACTGTACTTTGTAACATATGTTTTCTGTGTTTTGAGCTCTGAGAATGCGGTTATCATTCTAGCGTAAATCGTGATTGCGCTGAAGTGATCAAATTTACTTACAACTCATAATACCAGCGGTAAGCCAGATGAGCACAAAACCCTGCGATAAACCCCTTACCACTCATAATATGGCCTTAAATCTGTATACGGTTGAACTAATCTTCATCTCTGATAATGAAGTCTGTAATACAGGAGCATAAAAGAAACGTGTAACTTAATTTGTTTGTTTTTCAGGCTCCCTCCACAGCTGGTTAAACTGTTGATGACCAATTACAGTATCCCAGAAGATTGCTTCTCTGAGCCTCCACCCTCATCACAGCTCCCATATAGTACGTAATGAAATATGATTTATTGTAAGCTTCATCGCTGAAAAAAAATATTAATCTCTAAAGTACTGCTATTTGTGTGAAAGAAAAAAGCAAAAATTATCTTAATAATATCCAAAGGGAAGTTTCCACTGCATTTGTTAAAGCACAATATCATCCAGCATCAGATACGATTGAATGAAGCTTGTGCCACCAAATCAAATAGAGAATAATAGTTTATCTGGCGATACGCCAAATGTTTCTGTGCCAATATCAGGATAAAGAAATGTCACATTTAATGTAATTGTCCTTTAAATGTATTGAATATTTACTAATATGGTTTGAAATGCTTATTTTTGGATGTAGCTTGCCTTTTGTATTCCCATTACATATTTATATATATTATATGTACGGAAAAGGGTTTGTTCCAGACCCTGGATGCTAACAAAGATGACCTTCAGTGTGGAGTTTACTACTGCTGCATTGTCCTGTTTATTTTATTTTTTTGGTTTGTTTATATATATATATATATATATATATATATATACAGTATATATATATATATATATATATATATATATATATGTATATGTAAATTCCCTCTTTACTTGTACTTGGCGTTGCAAATTTAGGACTTTTGGGACTATTGATTGGTTGCTACAATAATAACTGTAGGTGCTGTAACATTCTCCAGCATCCCTGATATCCTTAGCTACCAAGAGAACTCAAATCAGGGTTCTTCAAACTTTTTTCCCCAAGACCCAGTGCCATAATACCATATACCTTCACAACCCTATTTTTATGCTTGGTCTGACAATTTCTGAAGCAATATACAACAAGATAGCTGCGATTTTTGGCAAAGTGACTAAAATGTGTGCATACTTTTTCCTGAACTTGAAATTGTTGTAAAAGGTAATAACACACACAAACAAGTTGCGACTCAGTAAACATGGTGTTGCGACACAGTAATGGTTCCCGAGTCCGACCTGTGGTTTGAAGAACCCTGCCTTAGACAGATGTATAGATAATTTATAAATGTTCATTAAAGTTCATATATTTCACATTTATTCAAATGTTGTATATATTCCTGCAAATTTTCAGTACTAAAGAAACACTTAACTGTCCGCTCTATCAACAATAACAACAAAACAAAAAGAGATTAAAGGTTGTTGCTAGGTGTTATTACTATGTGGATCACTTGGTCTCGGAAAGGTAGATCTCAAGAAATTCCTGTTTAAGGTGATTATTTCTTACATGCTATAGGGACAACCTACCTCTCAGTTGAAAGGGCAGAATTCCTCTTTTCAAATCAGGTAACATATCCGTCTAAATTGTTAGAGGACCAAGATATGGGCAGAAAAAAGGCCATCTCTCTGTATTCTCAGAGAAATTAGGAAGTAAACCTCTGACGTTGCATGTGAAGTCATCATGTGTCTCGTGACTTGAGAAGTGTTTACTGCTTGAAAATAATGTAACTTAACTTAAGCTGCTAGATATAAGTGTTCATGGTTAGCCAAATCAGTATTAGCAGGAAGTACCTATCAGCAAGTTATCATTAACAGGCAGTGCCTTTCAGCCAATTAATTTTAACAGTAAGTACACAACTAATACAGCTGTATTAAATTCATGATACTTTTGAACAGCTTTTAGCTCACACTTTAAGCAAACCCCCCCCCCCCCCAAAAAAAACAAAAAAACCACACAAAAAACCGCAATGTGTAAAATGAGTATGATGAGTATGATATTATACAATTTTTGGGAAGAGATTATCAGAGAACAAGTTTAAAAGTCTTGTTAATGGAATTTTGTAAGATTTCGATTAAACAGATTTGGCCCTTTTATGTGACAGGGCATTATTTGCATCATTGGACTAAAATCCGATTATGGACAGGGCAAACTGAATGCTGTATTATATCATACTTGCTAACTTTTTAAATATATATCATGTGACCAGGGTAAGGGGCAGTGTCAAGGCAGACTAGGTTTGGAGTCCAGAGGTCTACAGGGGAGATTTAGCAATCTGGATACATTATTGGCAGTCATAAGTATTCCAGTATTGACACTGTCCTCAAGCAGAATGTGTATAATCAGTGCTTATGGCAGTGTGCTATTTTCTCTCCCAGTCAGGCATAGGATTGCAGCACAGAGGCTACATTTTAAAAACTACAAAAAGGCATTCTTGCATAAACAAACATATTAATGATGTTATTCTCTATTTAATCTGGAGTATGTGGGGGTCTATCCAAATGCACATTTGTTACATTTTTTTCCCATAATGCTGGAGCCAGCAGCAGGTACATATAGTACTAAAGCAAAGATCATGCAAAAAAGAATGCTTATGAATAAAATGTTATGGATCAGGACAGTTTGTACAGGCTTAGTAGTCATGCTAGGCAGTGCATTTTTATAAGTTCAGACTAAGCAGAAAGTCAGGGTAGGCATAGCTGGATCAGTGGTCGGAACAGGTTATTGCTCAGTGACAGATCAAGTCCTAAGACTTAATACTTTCTTAGAGCTAGTGATTAACAAACAAACTGAAACCATTATTGAGTTTTCCAAGAACTCTAGTAGTTTATTTCAATATAGGTAAAGATTAGTTTAAACCTTCCCATCACCACTTTTAAGTGGGCACCTGAATATTCTCTTTCTGTTTTATGGACATAAGTAACCTATATTGGCTATGGACTTCAGTAAATTCTGGACATTAAAGTCTCACAATGTAAAATTCATAAAATACATTAACCATTTCAATAGAGCTGACCAGTTATTCCTGGCTGATAGCAGGAAACTCAGCTTCAGGTCTTTAACATATTTTAAAGGGGTAGGAAAGTCAATAATGAACTTGCATTAATCTGATAGAGCATGCCATTTTAAAGTGATGGTAAATACTGCATATATTGAATTGTATATTTCCACTCTGCATATACATAAAATGCTTGTTTGCTTCGCCCCACTGAAGTGGCGTACATTGCGGTCCCACCCGCTCTATGCGTGAAAGCCTCTGCACGTTCCCAACAGGGATTACAAACAGTGCATGCACAATGCTGTCAGTGACATATGTCAAGTGAACATTGAATCACGAGACTCAATGTTTACTTGGTTTTCAGAGCAAAGTGATCATTATGAGTGAGTGAGCAATCGACCCCTTATTGAAAAATTAGCATATTTTTAATACATTTAGGGCCAGATTACAAATGGAGCGCTATTTTAATGTGCGCCAGTAAAGGGGCAAATTTGCCCATTTATGGGTGCACGTTAAATAACCACCCATTACTAGCTTTTTGCTACAAATCATTGCCATGTCTATCTGCATCAGAACGAGGCTCCCAATGAAGCCTACGGAAGCATGATCTCATGAGTGCTTCACTTCCCGGCATCGTTCAAATTGCATGCGCTGGTATTACTGAGTGGAGCGCACATATCGTGCTCGCATAAGCACAATATTGCACTCCACTCATAATCTAGCCTTTAGATGGGGATCGCAATCATGTCAAACATAAAAGCTCGCAATCATGTCAAACATAAAAGGTAAAATTGTTATATATTTCTCAAACACTTTATAAAGCAAAAACTGGTATGTGAGGTTCATGGGACTCATAGATTTAGTTAACAGCAAGATGGGACACAGAGTTTACCATCACTTTAAGACACTTTTAAATTCACTTCTATTTTCTAATGTACTTTGTTCTCTTGGTATCTGTTGTTGAAAAAGAATATGTACATATCCTACACTACTGGGTGCTAGCTGGTGATTGGTGCCTGCACACATTTTTTCTCTTGTGATTGGCTCATTAGATATGTTCACCTAGCTCTCAGTAGTGCATTACTGCTCCTTCAGCAAATGATACAAGAAAAACATAATTTATGTAAGAACTTACCTGATAAATTCATTTCTTTCATATTAGCAAGAGTCCATGAGCTAGTGACGTATGGGATATACATTCCTACCAGGAGGGGCAAAGTTTCCCAAACCTCAAAATGCCTACAAATACACCCCTCACCACACCCACCAATCAGTTTAACGAATAGCCAAGAAGTGGGGTGATAAGAAAAAAGTGCGAAAGCATATAAAATAAGGAATTGGAATAATTGTGCTTTATACAAAATCATAACCACCACAAAAAAAGGGCGGGCCTCATGGACTCTTGCTAATATGAAAGAAATGAATTTATCAGGTAAGTTCTTACATAAATTATGTTTTCTTTCATGTAATTAGCAAGAGTCCATGAGCTAGTGACGTATGGGATAATGACTACCCAAGAAGTGGATCTTTCCACACAAGAGTCACTAGAGAGGGAGGGATAAAATAAAGACAGCCAATTCCTGCTGAAAATAATCCACACCCAAAATAAAGTTTAACGAAAAACATAAGCAGAAGATTCAAACTGAAACCGCTGCCTGAAGTACTTTTCTACCAAAAACTGCTTCAGAAGAAGAAAATACATCAAAATGGTAGAATTTAGTAAAAGTATGCAAAGAGGACCAAGTAGCTGCTTTGCAGATCTGGTCAACCGAAGCTTCATTCCTAAACGCCCAGGAAGTAGAAACTGACCTAGTAGAATGAGCTGTAATTCTCTGAGGCGGAGTTTTACCCGACTCAACATAGGCAAGATGAATTAAAGATTTCAACCAAGATGCCAAAGAAATGGCAGAAGCTTTCTGGCCTTTTCTAGAACCGGAAAAGATAACAAATAGACTAGAAGTCTTACGAAAAGATTTCGTAGCTTCAACATAATATTTCAAAGCTCTAACAACATCTAAAGAATGCAACGATTTCTCCTTAGAATTCTTAGGATTAGGACATAATGAAGGAACCACAATTTCTCTACTAATGTTGTTGGAATTCACAACTTTAGGTAAAAATTCAAAAGAAGTTCGCAACACCGCCTTATCCTGATGAAAAATCAGAAAAGGAGACTCACAAGAAAGAGCAGATAATTCAGAAACTCTTCTGGCAGAAGAGATGGCCAAAAGGAACAAAACTTTCCAAGAAAGTAATTTAATGTCCAATGAATGCATAGGTTCAAACGGAGGAGCTTGAAGAGCTCCCAGAACCAAATTCAAACTCCAAGGAGGAGAAATTGACTTAATGACAGGTTTTATACAAACCAAAGCTTGTACAAAACAATGAATATCAGGAAGAATAGCAATCTTTCTGTGAAAAAGAACAGAAAGAGCAGAGATTTGTCCTTTCAAAGAACTTGCAGACAAACCCATATCTAAACCATCCTGAAGGAACTGTAAAATTCTCGGAATTCTAAAAGAATGCCAGGAAAAATGATGAGAAAGACACCAAGAAATATAAGTCTTCCAGACTCTATAATATATCTCTCGAGATACAGATTTACGAGCCTGTAACATAGTATTAATCACAGAGTCAGAGAAACCTCTTTGACCAAGAATCAAGCGTTCAATCTCCATACCTTTAAATTTAAGGATTTGAGATCCTGATGGAAAAAAGGACCTTGTGACAGAAGGTCTGGTCTTAACGGAAGAGTCCACGGTTGGCAAGAGGCCATCCGGACAAGATCCGCATACCAAAACCTGTGAGGCCATGCCGGAGCTACCAGCAGAACAAACGAGCATTCCTTCAGAATCTTGGAGATTACTCTTGGAAGAAGAACTAGAGGCGGAAAGATATAGGCAGGATGATACTTCCAAGGAAGTGATAATGCATCCACTGCCTCCGCCTGAGGATCCCGGGATCTGGACAGATACCTGGGAAGTTTCTTGTTTAGATGGGACGCCATCAGATCTATTTCTGGAAGTTCCCACATTTGAAAAATCTGAAGAAAAACCTCTGGGTGAAGAGACCATTCGCCCGGATGCAACGTTTGGCGACTGAGATAATCCGCTTCCCAATTGTCTACACCTGGGATATGAACCGCAGAGATTAGACAGGAGCTGGATTCCGCCCAAACCAAAATTCGAGATACTTCTTTCATAGCCAGAGGACTGTGAGTCCCTCCTTGATGATTGATGTATGCCACAGTTGTGACATTGTCTGTCTGAAAACAAATGAACGATTCTCTCTTCAGAAGAGGCCAAAACTGAAGAGCTCTGAAAATTGCACGGAGTTCCAAAATATTGATCGGTAATCTCACCTCCTGAGATTCCCAAACTCCTTGTGCCGTCAGAGATCCCCACACAGCTCCCCAACCTGTGAGACTTGCATCTGTTGAAATTACAGTCCAGGTCGGAAGCACAAAAGAAGCCCCCTGAATTAAACGATGGTGATCTGTCCACCATGATAGAGAGTGTCGAACAATCGGTTTTAAAGATATTAATTGAGATATCTTCGTGTAATCCTTGCACCATTGCTTCAGCATACAGAGCTGAAGAGGTCGCATGTGAAAACGAGCAAAGGGGATCGCGTCCGATGCAGCAGTCATAAGACCTAGAATTTCCATGCATAAGGCTACCGAAGGGAATGATTGTGACTGAAGGTTTCGACAAGCTGTAATCAACTTTAGACGTCTCTTGTCTGTTAAAGACAGAGTCATGGACACTGAATCCATCTGGAAACCCAGAAAGGTTACCCTTGTCTGAGGAATCAAAGAACTTTTTAGTAAATTGATCCTCCAACCATGATCTTGAAGAAACAACACAAGTCGATTCGTATGAGATTCTGCTAAATGTAAAGACTGAGCAAGTACCAAGATATCGTCCAAATAAGGAAATACCACAATACCCTGTTCTCTGATTACAGACAGCAGGGCACCGAGAACCTTTGTAAAAATTCTTGGAGCTGTAGCTAGGCCAAACGGCAGAGCCACAAACTGGTAATGCTTGTCCAGAAACGAGAATCTCAGGAACTGATAATGATCTGGATGAATCGGAATATGCAGATATGCATCCTGTAAATCTATTGTGGACATATAATTCCCTTGCTGAACAAAAGGTAAGATAGTCCTTACAGTTACCATCTTGAACGTTGGTATCCTTACATAATGATTCAATATTTTTAGATCCAGAACTGGTCTGAAAGAATTCTCCTTCTTTGGTACAATGAAGAGATTTGAATAAAACCCCATCCCCTGTTCCGGAACTGGAACTGGCATAATTACTCCAATCAACTCTAGATCTGAAACACATTTCAGAAATGCTTGAGCTTTTACTGGATTTACTGGGACACGGGAAAGAAAAAATCTCTTTGCAGGAGGTCTCAACTTGAAACCAATTCTGTACCCTTCTGAAACAATGCTCTGAATCCAAAGATTGTGAACAGAATTGATCCAAATTTCCTTGAAAAAAACGTAACCTGCCCCCTACCAGCTGAGCTGGAATGAGGGCCGCACCATCATGTGGACTTAGAAGCAGGCTTTGCCTTTCTAGCTGGCTTGGATTTATTCCAGACTGGAGATGGTCTCCAAACTGAAACTGCTCCTGAGGATGAAGGATCAGGCTTTTGTTCTTTGTTGAAACGAAAGGAACGAAAACGAATATTAGCCCTGTTTTTACCTTTAGATTTTTTATCCTGTGGTAAAAAAGTTCCTTTCCCACCAGTAACAGTTGAAATAATGGAATCCAACTGAGAACCAAATAATTTGTTACCCTGGAAAGAAATGGAAAGTAAAGTTGATTTAGAAGCCATATCAGCATTCCAAGTTTTAAGCCATAAAGCTCTTCTAGCTAAAATAGCTAGAGACATAAACCTGACATCAACTCTGATAATATCAAAAATGGCATCACAGATAAAATTATTAGCATGCTGAAGACGAATAATAATATCATGAGAATCACGATGTGTTACTTGTTGCGCTAAAGTTTCCAACCAAAAAGTTGAAGCTGCAGCAACATCAGCCAAAGATATAGCAGGTCTAAGAAGATTACCTGAACACAGATAAGCTTTTCTTAGAAAGGACTCAATTTTCCTATCTAGAGGATCCTTAAACGAAGTACCATCTGACGTAGGAATAGTAGTACGTTTAGCAAGGGTAGAAATAGCCCCATCAACTTTAGGGATCTTGTCCCAAAATTCTAATCTGTCAGACGGCACAGGATATAATTGCTTAAAACGTTTAGAAGGAGTAAATGAATTACCCAAATTATCCCATTCTTTGGAAATTACTGCAGAAATAGCATTAGGAACAGGAAAAACTTCTGGAATAACCACAGGAGCTTTAAATACCTTATCTAAACGTTTAGAATTAGTATCAAGAGGACCAGAATCCTCTATTTCTAAAGCAATTAGTACTTCTTTAAGTAAAGAACGAATAAATTCCATTTTAAATAAATATGAAGATTTATCAGCATCAACCTCTGAGACAGAATCCTCTGAACCAGAGGAATCATCAGAATCAGAATGATGATGTTCAGTTAAAAATTCATCTGTAGGGAGAGAAGTTTTAAAAGATTTTTTACATTTACTAGAAGGAGAAATAACAGACATAGCCTTCTTTATGGATTCTGAAACAAAATCTCTTATATTATCAGGAACATTCTGCACCTTAGATGTTGAAGGAACTGCAACAGGCAATGGTACTTTACTAAAGGAAATATTATCTGCTTTAACAAGTTTGTCATGACAATCAATACAAACAACAGCTGGAGGAATAGCTACCAAAAGTTTACAGCAGATACACTTAGCTTTGGTAGATTCAGCACTTGACAGTGATTTTCCTGTAGTATCTTCTGACTCAGATGCAACGTGAGACATCTTGCAATATGTAAGAGAAAAAACAACATATATATAAAGCAAAATTGATCAAATTCCTTAAATGACAGTTTCAGGAATGGGAAAAAATGCCAAAGAACAAGCTTCTAGCAACCAGAAGCAATAAAAAATGAGACTTAAATAATGTGGAGACAAAAGTGACGCCCATATTTTTTCGCGCTAAATAAGACGCCCACATTATTTGGCGCCTAAATGCTTTTTGGCGCCAAAAATGACGCCACATCCGGAACGCCGACATTTTTGACGCAAAATAACGTCAAAAAAATGACGCAACTTCCGGCGACACGTATGACGCCGGAAACGGAAATAGAATTTTTGCGCCAAAAAAGTCCGCGCCAAGAATGACGCAATAAAATGAAGCATTTTCAGCCCCCGCGAGCCTAACAGCCCACAGGGAAAAAGTCAAATTTTAAGGTAAGAAAAATGTTAAATTAAAATGCATTATCCCAAATATGAAACTGACTGTCTGAAAATAAGGAAAGTTGAACATTCTGAGTCAAGGCAAATAAATGTTTGAATACATATATTTAGAACTTTATAAACAAAGTGCCCAACCATAGCTAGGAGTGTCACAGAAAATAAGACTTACTTACCCCAGGACACTCATCTACATATAGCAGATAGCCAAACCAGTACTGAAACGAGAATCAGCAGAGGTAATGGTATATATAAGAGTATATCGTCGATCTGAAAAGGGAGGTAAGAGATGAATCTCTACGACCGATAACAGAGAACCTATGAAATAGACCCCTTAGAAGGAGATCACTGCATTCAAATAGGCAATACTCTCCTCACATCCCTCTGACATTCACTGCACGCTGAGAGGAAAACCGGGCTCCAACTTGCTGCGGAGCGCATATCAACGTAGAATCTAGCACAAACTTACTTCACCACCTCCATCGGAGGCAAAGTTTGTAAAACTGATTTGTGGGTGTGGTGAGGGGTGTATTTGTAGGCATTTTGAGGTTTGGGAAACTTTGCCCCTCCTGGTAGGAATGTATATCCCATACGTCACTAGCTCATGGACTCTTGCTAATTACATGAAAGAAATTAAGCAAATTTGATAGTAGAAGTAAATTGGAAACATGTTTAAAATAGCATGCTCTTTCTGAATCATGACAGAAATATTTTTCGGTTTCATGCCCCTTTAATACTTATATTATGTTCAGATAATTTAATCCCCCCCCCCCCACACACAATGGGGCCACTAATATTTGTCAAACGCAAACATCTACTAATTAATTAATGAAGTATTATTTATTTTATGTGCCATTTGTCCCACTAGAGACACATATTTATTCTCTTAAATATTTAAAGACATGTCATGTGCCTTTAAATAGTTATTTCTTTCAGCAACTCCTCATATAATGTGTTTCACTAACAATTGTATTTATAACACATGGATATCATTTATCATCCTGTTTTCTAAGCTTTGCTTTCTGATTCCAGAATTGGGCACAATACAACTCTGTGTTTTTGGTATTTTGACCTTCCTTACCTTATTCTCTGTGGTAATTTTCTTGGAAGATGCTTTTTACATCACCAAAAAAGTACGCTGTCAAGCTAAGAGAAAAACATATCTGTGGAGCAGTTCTGCACCCACGGTAAGTGGGAAAATAATTAGTTATCTCAGAGAGTCATTACAAACACTAAAAGCAAGTCCCTTACTTGGTAGTCAATTGTAGAAAACTGACTGTGTAGCGATTTATTTTATGATAACATAACTCAGAGTGATGTATTTTTTAGGTCATTTCAGTCTTTACCTGTTTCAGTCTGTGGATCCCACGTTCAGCCATGTTTGTGGATGTTGGCATCAGCACGTAAGTAGCAGTTGAATTGTCAGTAAATGTTATATAATAATGAAAAAGTTGACTCCAGAGGATATGTGGCACACTCAGGGTTAGATTACTGCTACTAACAAAAACAAAATTCTTCATGGACATAATAGTTGTTTTTTTTAATGTGTCCATAAATTTCTGCCACATATAACATTTGCCGTGTGTATGTATGTGTGTGTGTGTGTGCGTGTATGTGTAAATGTTTATGTGTGTGCATGTATGTTTGAATGTGTATGTCTGTGTGTATGTGTGTGCATGTCTTTGTGAATGTGTATGTGTGTGTATGTCTGTGTGTGTACATGTAAGTGTGAATGTTTATGTGTGTGCATGTATGTTTGAATGTGTATGTATGTGTATGTCTGTGTGTATGTGTGTGCATGTCTGTGTGTGTACATGTAAGTGTGAATGTGTGTGTGTATGTATGTACAGTATGTGTGAATGTGTATGTGTGTTTGTGTCAGGTGAGTATTTAGGTTTAGGGCTGTGCTAGGCATTGAGAAATCTGCTGCCCCAACAAACCCCCTGCATCCACATCTTTTATATATATTTTACACAAACTGAGTAGTTAATGATTAATTCCTGCCATACATACAGAAAAGGTATTATCACCTTGCGTATCTTTAGACTAATTACTATATCCTTGGAGAGCAAAGAAGCTGCAAAGAATCAGGAAACCTAGGCCTAGTTTCCATTGATGTGGTAAAATGTGGAAACTGATGATAAAATAATCTTTGCCTACTAGGCCTAGTTTCCATTGAGGTGGTAAAGTTTGGAAACTGGTGGTAACATAAAAATACCCCATAGACTTTAATGGAGATAAATGTTTTTACCACCAGTTTCCAAACATTACAACATTAATGGAATGTTTGGCCCAAGCTGCCATTGAGGTGGTAAAGTGGTGTTAACATAAAAAATCTCCATAGACTTTAATGAAGATAAATGTTTTTACCAACAGTTGCCAAACTTTAGCACCTCAATGGAAACTACTAGATTCCTTTGATATGATAATTTTTGGAAGCTGGTGATAAACACATTTATATCTATTAAAGTCTATGGAGAATTTTTATCTTACAACCAGTTTCCAAAATGTACCACCTCAATAGAAACTAGATCCTAGTTTCCATTAAAGGGACAGTCAACACCAGGGGCGCGATCCGATATACGGTGCAGACCACTGCTTCATAACCTATCCCCCTGCTCTCAGCAGGCGGTCAGACATTGCGCAATTCAACCCGATTGAGTATGATATAGCGCTGTGGAATCTGTTGGCGCTCTACAAATAACCGATAATAAATAATAAAATAAATATGATTGGGTTGATTGACACCTCCCTGCTGGCGGCTGAGCGTATTGCTCTCTGCATTCATCGAGGTCTGTCGGACCTGATCCGCACTGTGTTAAAGGGGCAATAAACCTAGAAAATAATGTTATATAATTCTGCACATAGTGCAGAATTATATAATATTATTTTAGTGCTAGCTTTATATAACATAATATTGCCAGTGAATGTTTATTAAAAAAAGAGGGTTTTTGAAAAAGAGGGTGTCTGACAGCGGGAGCGAGCTACATTGAGTGTAATGGCGTGATTGGGCCGGGCTGTGACTAGACAGCTGCCCAGATGCACTCAGAGGGAAAACCAGACCCGCTCAGTAGAGCATAGAGGGCGGGTCTGAAAAGCCCTCTCTTTTAATAAAAATTCACCGGCAATATTATGTTATATAAAGCTAGCACTAATATAATGTTATATAATTCTGCACTGTGTGCAGAATTATATAACATTATTTTCTGGATTTACTGGCCTTTTAAATAGGGGCCTGTATCTTAAATTCCCAGGTGGCTACAGCTGCTAAGCCATTTCCCTCATGTGTGCTAAGCTGGTTTTGAGCTTTTTGTTGCAGTTCACATTCACACACTTTTAGAAGTTGTTTTTGTGTGAATAACCTACACAAACTATATATTATTTTTTTTCAGCAGACTCTGCAGACTCAAAATCTATCATTATTATATGTGTATTTATTATCATGTTTGAAAAATAAAGCAAAACATTAGAAAAAAGTGTATATTTTTACTCCTGGCTCAATAATTAACTGTATGCAATTTTATTTTTGCAAACTCTATTATCAAAACCTGTGTGGATAAATATTTGTAGTAGATAACCTGTATAAAATAAGTAAAATTTGAGAACATTTCACTTTGTTTTTCTACTTTTTTATTGTCGGGATGTCAATTTAGTATATAATAAAAAACAGCGTTTTTAGATTTAATATTCTGTTACTGGCATTTAAACAGTTCTAGCCACCAGGGAAGTTAAGATATGGCAACTAAACTATACATTTTTAAAAACTACACTCCCAGGTCTATCAGATGAGGGTTTATTTGTATTTTTATCTCAAAACTGGAGTATGTAACAAATACGCAAATATTGCACTAAAAAAAAAACGTTTACTGAGGAAAGTGCGCTGTTTAGTTATATAATGTGCACTCCAATTTTGTGCTATATATACATGTAGCCCCTTATTTGATGCACCAAGGGGTGTACTTTCCAAGAATGTGCACTTTATTTACTGTATCTTAACTTCCAGGTGGCTACAGCTGTCTAATTGCAGACATCACCCCTAAAAATTAAAAGACAATTATTTTAGACTTTTTTTAGGCTGTTATGTCTGCAATTAAACAGCTCTAGCCACATGGGACGTTAAAAAGGGTACATAAAGTACACATTTGAATAAAGTACACCCATTTGGGCATCAAATGAGGGGCTACATGTATTTCTAGCACAAAGTGGAGTGCATAAAAATTAATGGAATATGGTGCTTTGGTTAGAAAATATTTTTTTCTAAGTAAAGTGACATGTTCAGCTATTTCTTATGCTCAAAAATGTTGCGCTATATATACATGTAGCCCCTTATTTGATGTGCCAAGGGGTGTACTTTCCAAAAATGTGCACCAGGGACAAAGCCACTGACAGAATCTAGCAGATCTAGCGTCATCCGAGAAGGAAACAAAGTTGGAGTTCATAAGGAACTCAGCTGCTTCCTCGTCACTCATCAGACCCTCAGCCATAATTCCCTTTACAAAGTGATATTTTGAAAGAAATTGTGCTGCTACAAAAGGTATCATTTTTATTGCAAAAAATAAGCTTCTTTTCAGTAAAAATACAGGGGTTTTGAAAGAGAGCTGCGCAAAGAGGGTGTTTTGAGCACCTTCCAAGGGCTCTAAAAGACTGATTATAAAAATAAACATATATTTTTTTTTAATAAAAGCATCTCTCTAAAATTGATTAATTTGTTATCACATGATCCAGGTGTTCATCTGATTACAAATATTATATTGGTATCCGTATAGTAAGATAATGTCATTTTTTTTAGCTAGGTGATCACTCCGGTTACTCTTGTAATCATTTAGCTAATATACTTAAATTGATTGGACTCATTTATGTTAGGGAAATCTATTTTGGGGGTCTCTAGGCAATTTTGATCTTTATTTATATGCCTTTAGAGACCCCCTTATCGATTTTTTTAATTATTTTTTAATGTATTTATTTTTAACTTTTTTTTTTTACTACACTTTAAATACTTATACCATTGGAAAGGTGAGGCGATTACCTTTTCAATGGTGTGTCTTGGGGGGTCTGCAGCTGCTTAGATGCCCAAAATATGGGCATCTAAGCAGCATGCCCCAATCTCTCCATAACTGTCAAGTGACAGTTGTAAATAAAGTTGTGTGATGACATCATTGCGTCAATGTGTGATGACGTCATCGCGTCAATGTGTGATGACATCATCACGCTCCGTGTGAAGCCCTAAGCCTGCTCTTCAATATGAGGGCAAGATTGGAAGGGTGGAGGGAGATGAGGGCCCTCAGGCCCCCCTCAAGGTTAGTGAGTCCTTGCGATGTCATGGAGCCATCGTTAGCACCTGAGGGTGAAACTTAGCGACAGCTCCATGCCGTCGTTAGCACTCAAAGGGTTAATGTACTCTTTACCTCTCTAATTACCTTGTATCTAAGCCTGCTCTCTTAGCTCAGTTCTATTTAAAGACTTGTATTTTAGCCAATTAGTACTGACTCATGAATAGAAATGTTATCTATATGGCACACATGAACTAGCAATGTCTTGCTGTGAAAAGCTATAAAAATGCACTGAGATAAGAGGAGGTCTGTAGTGGCTTAGAGGCAGTTATAAAACATATTAATACAACAATGTTGGTTGTGCAAAGCTGGGAAATGTGTAGTAAAGACATTATCTATCTTTTTTAAAATTGAGAATTTTTTAATATGCTGTCCCATTAATGTTGATACTTGTTACCACTAGTTTACACAGATTACAACAGTATTGAGGTGGTTACGTGTGGAAACTGGTGGTAACATAAAAAAATATCCATTGACTTAAATGGAGATAAAAAAAAATATTACCAATTTCCACAATTTACCATCTCAATGGAAACTAGGTCTTTGTGTTTTGAGTAATATAAATCTAGCTGCATACAAATGTAGCAGCTTGAGATTAGCCAAAGTTGTAATTATATAGCTATTAATTATAGTACACTGCATTAAAGTGTCATAACTGTTACTATTTGGTAGTATTGGTTACAGTGGTGTTCATTTCTGAGCCAGGTGACTCATGGAGGAGTCTGGGCAGTCTGATGGGCAAGTAAAGGAGTTATAAGGAAATTCTTGATGGTCAAGGACCATAGTAAAAATAATCCTGTGGGTGGGATTTGGGAGCACCTGGGCAGTGTATGGGTGTCCAGGGAGTTGGGTGCTCTTGGGTGGGGTCTGGGTGTTCAGAGGGGCTTGGCTGCTCCTTGGCAGGGAATGGGAACATAAGGGGGTTTGGGCGCTCTTTGGTAGGATGTGGAGAATCTGAGACCTAAATAATATACCATAAATAATAATATGGTTTGGGGTTAAATATATACATTGTTAAAAACTAAATAGCAGTTGCTACAAAATTGTGTTTCATATACATATTCTAATTTTATTGTTAACTGGATATGTATAACAAGTTTACTTTAAAGAGAATATTTTCATACTACCCTTATTTTTATGTCTCTCCCAGGTACTTTGCAGTTTGTTTCTACCTAATACTGATGGTGATTATTGAAGGTTATGGAGGTAAGGACGCACTGGTCAAGAAGATGGAGAACACAGAGTTAAACATCAACACTGGACCTTGCTGCTGCTGCTGTCCCTGTCTGCCCCACATCAAGCTGACAAAGTGAGATTTTATAATTGAATGAAAAGAAATGTTTTACAGTTTTATACAAAACCTAATCCTAATGCTCAGTGCCCAAAAAAAAGATTAGATGGGGGTCAGGGAACGGAGGGTGCCAGGGAGAGAGGATGGGGGTGCAAAATATAAGGTTCAGGAGTGAGAGGACAGTGGTACTGGAAGTAAGATAACGAGGAGAGACAAATGGACAAGGGAGAGGGGGCAGGATGTTAGATGATTTTGGAAAAGGAAAATGAGTGTGCATGAGTGAGAGGATGGAAAAATAAATTCATGCAGTGATGAAGCCTTTAGTTTGTGAATCAGTCGGTGATTTAACCTTTGATTGACTGAAAAGTCATTTATGTTTGTAAACCATGAGCAAGATTAATTAAATGAATGAAGTTTCACACAGAATATCAAATGACAAGATATTTAGAGATAAAAATTATAACTTTAACTTGAGTGATGTATTAACTTAAAAAAGCAGACACATGGGGGCATATTTATCAAGCTCCGAATGGAGCTTGATGCCCCGTGTTTCTGGCGAGCCTTCAGGCTCGCCGGAAACACAAGTTATGAAGCAGCGGTCTAAAGACCGCTGCTTCATAACCTGTCTGCCTGCTCTGAGGCGCCGGACAGACATCACCAGAAATCAACCCAATTGAATACGATCGGGTTGATTGACACCCCCTGCTAGCGGTCGATTGGCTGCGAATCTGCAGGGGGCGGTATTGCACCAGCAGTTCACAAGAACTGCTGGTGCATTGAAAAATGCTGAGAGCGTATGCTGTCGGCATTTATCGATGTGCAGCGGACATGATCCGCAATATCGGATCATGTCGGCCCCATGGAGTGTGATAGCAGTGCTAACTGCAACAGTTTATTGCATCCGAAAAATATACGTGTCTTTAATTGTTATTATTCTGGAATTACAAAACAAAAACTTCTGTACTGAAAATACATCATAAAAATACCACACAAGACAAGTTGTGCAATACAATAAGAATCATCATCATACTGTAAAAAAATATTTCAGAAAGAGAACATAAAAACCGTTACTGCAACAAACTGCATAATATTTATGGAGCAAACAAGTAAGTTATTGTTATCCATTTGTAATTTCAGTAAATCCTAAGGAGTCCAACTGCAAAACAAAAAACTAAAATGTATAAAAAGTAATAAAGTATTTTGTATGAAGCTTCCCTGACAAATACATTCTGAGACACCACATACTGTAATCAGATTACAGCAGGTCTATGTGAAGTTTATTTACCTCACATTGTTACTGTTTATTCTTCTGTAATCACTCTTAGGGGGGTAGTTATCAAGCCGTCAACCTCAAATACGCTGGAATTCCGCAGCGTATTTGTGGCGAGGCTGATTCGCCTTAGTTATTAAGCCCTAGATACCGGCAAAAGTAGAATTTTGTGACGTAAGCTTCGATCCGCCGGACTCAGTCCGACACAGATCGATTCTTACGTCACTCCAGATGTTCCGCACACAAGTGCGGCACTATCTGACTACTTTTGCTAGTTATCAAAAAACTAGCAGGTACGCTCAGCACTTTTCCGGCCCAGCGTACCTGGTTTTCAAACCGCCGCCCTGGAAGCGGCGGATCCCATAGGAATCAATGGGAGTCTGACCATAGCGAAAGTTCATGTTCGCTGCTGCCAGACATCCCATTGATTCCTATGGGAGCTGTCTACACCTAACACCCTAACATGTACCCCGAGTCTAAACACCCCTAATCTGCCCCCCCCCTACACCGCCGCAACTAAATAAAGTTATTACCCCCTAAACCGCCGCTCCCGGAGCCCACCGCCACTATAATAAACTGATTAACCCCTAAACCGCCGCTCCCGGAGCCCACCGCAAGCTATACTAAATATGTTAACCCCTAAACCGCCACTCCCGGAGCCCACCGCCACTCTAATAAACTGATTAACCCCTAAACCGCCGCTCCCGGAGCCCACCGCAAGCTATACTAAATATGTTAACCCCTAAACCGCCGCTCCCGGAGCCCACCGCCACTCTAATAAACTGATTAACCCCTAAACCGCCGCAAGCTATACTAAATATGTTAACCCCTAAACCGCCGCTCCTGGAGCCCACCGCCACTCTAATAAACTGATTAACCCCTAAACCGCTGCTCCCAGACCCCGCCGCCACCTACATGATACCTATTGACCCCTATCCTGCCCCCCCTATACCGTCGCCACCTATAATAAATTTATTAACCCCTATCCTGCCCCCCACTACACCACCGCCACTGTAATAAAATTATTAACCCCTAAACCTAAGTCTAACCCTAACACCCCCCTAACTTAAATATTAATTAAATAAATCTAAATAATATTTCTCTTATTAAATAAATTAATCCTATTTAAAACTAAATACTTACCTTAAAAATAAACCCTAATATAGCTACAATATAAATAATAATTATATTGTAGCTATTTTAGGATTTATATTTATTTTACAGGTAACTTTCAATTTATTTTAACTAGGTACAATAGCTATTAAATAGTTATTAACTATTTAATAGCTACCTAGCTAAAATAAAGAGAAATTTACCTGTAAAATAAAAACTAACCTAAGTTACAATTACACCTAACACTACACTATACTTTAATAAATTATTTCTATTTAAAACTAAATACTTACCTGTAAAATAAACCCTAAGATAGCTACAATATAATTAATAATTACATTGTAGCTATTTTAGGATTTATATTTATTTTACAGGTAACTTTGTATTTATTTTAGCTAGTTAGAATAGGTATTAAATAGTTATTAACTATTTAATAACTACCTAGCTAAAAGAAATACAAAATTACCTGTAAAATAAATCCTAACCTAAGTTACAATTAAACCTAACACTACATTATCATTAAATTAATTAAATAAATTACCTACAAATAACTACAATTAAATACAATTAAATAAACTAACTAAAGTACAAAAAATAAAAAAAGCTAAGTTACAAAAATAAAAAAAATAAGTTACAAACATTTAAAAAATATTACAACAATTTTAAGCTACTTACACCTAATCTAAGCCCCCTAATAAATTAACAAAGCCCCCCAAAATAAAAAAATTCCCTACCCTATTCTAAATTAAAAAGTTCAAAGCTCTTTTACCTTACCAGCCCTTAAAAGGGCCTTTTGCGGGGCATGCCCCAAAGAATTCAGCTCTTTTGCCTGTAAAAGAAAAATACAACCCCCCCAACATTAAAACCCACCACCCACATACCCCTAATCTAACCCAAATCCCCCTTAAAAAAACCTAACACTACCCCCCTGAAGATCATCCTACCTTGAGTCGTCTTCAGCCAGCCGACCATCGATGGAACCGAAGAGGAGATCCGGAGCGGCAGAAGTCATCATCCAAGGGGCGCTGAAAAAATCTTCCATCCGATGAAGTCATCATCCAGGCGGCGCTGAAGAAGTCTTCCATCCGGGCGATGTCATCTTCCAAGCGGCGTCTTCAATCTTCATCCATCCGGAGCGGAGCGGAGCCATCTTCAGACGAGCCATCCTCGTCTGAAGATGGCTCCGCTCCGCTCCGGATGGATGAAGATTGAAGATGCCGCTTGGAAGATGACATCGCCCGGATGGAAGACTTCTTCAGCGCCGCCTGAATAAAGACTTCATCGGATGGAAGATTTCTTCAGCGCCCCTTGGATGATGACTTCTGCCGCTCCGGATCTCCTCTTCGGTTCCATCGATGGTCGGCTGGCTGAAGACGACTCAAGGTAGGATGATCTTCAGGGGGGTAGTGTTAGGTATTTTTAAGGGGGGTTTGGGTTAAATTAGGGGTATGTGGGTGGTGGGTTTTAATGTTGGGGGGGTTGTATTTTTCTTTTACAGGCAAAAGAGCTGCATTCTTTGGGGCATAACTATAATAACTATTCTAACTAGCTAAAATAAATACAAAGTTACCTGTAAAATAAATATAAATCCTAAAATAGCTACAATGTAATTATTAATTATATTGTAGCTATCTTAGGGTTTATTTTACAGGTAAGTATTTAGTTTTAAATAGAAATAATTTATTAAAGTATAGTGTAGTGTTAGGTGTAATTATAACTTAGGTTAGTTTTTATTTTACAGGTAAATTTCTCTTTATTTTAGCTAGGTAGCTATTAAATAGTTAATAACTATTTAATAGCTATTGTACCTAGTTAAAATAAATTGAAAGTTACCTGTAAAATAAATATAAATCCTAAAATAGCTACAATATAATTATTATTTATATTGTAGCTATATTAGGGTTTATTTTAAAGATAAGTATTTAGTTTTAAATAGGATTAATTTATTTAATAAGAGAAATATTATTTAGATTTATTTAATTAATATTTAAGTTAGGGGGGTGTTAGGGTTAGGGTTAGACTTAGGTTTAGGGGTTAATAATTTTATTACAGTGGCGGCGGTGTAGTGGGGGGCAGGATAGGGGTTAATACATTTATTATAGGTGGCGACGGTGTAGGGGGGGCAAATTAGGAGTTAATAAGTTTAATATAGGTTGCGGCGGGGTCCGGGAGCAGTGGTTTAGGGGTTAAACTATTTATTTAGTTGCGGCGAGGTCCGGGATCATCAGGATAGGGGTTAATAACTTTATTATAGGTGGCGACGGTATAGGGGGGGCAGGATAGGGGTTGATAGGTATAATGTAGGTGGCGGCGGGGTCCGGGAGCGGCGGTTTAGGGGTTAATACATTTATAAGAGTTGCGGCAGGGTCTAGGAGCGGCGGTTTAGGGGTTAATAACTTTATTTAGTTGCGGGGGGCTCCGGGGGCGCCGGTATAGGGGGTAGAACAGTATAGTTAGTGTGGGTGCTTAGTGACAGGCTAGCAATAAAGCTGGGAAAAAGCTGAAGAGCAGCGAGATCGGATGAGTGATAACTCTCACAGTCCGCTGCTCATCGCCCCGTACTTGGTGCGCGGCTTTTTGACAGCTTTATTGATAACTTAGGCAAAATTTTGCAGGTCCGCGGCGGCGATGGTAGGCGAGCTTAGGCGGGCGTATTGAACCGGCGAAGGCAGGTAAAGTAGAAGCGTTGATAACTACCCCCCTTAGAGACATAAAAGAGCAAAACAAAAATGCTTTAATGCGTTATTATTGCACTATCGTTTGCTTATTACTATGTCAGTAAGAAAACATAAGTAAAGGTACATTAAAGTAAAATTTGTATTTTTGCACCAGAGATTATTCACTGCATTGCAAGTGATCTACATACAAAATGAATGTTTAAAAAGCATTTAAGACTGTCATTTTGTTAGAAAAATATGCACTGATTTGCTGGCTTGGACACACCCCTTGAAAAGTGTTTTGAATGTTGTGTATCTTACTTCCTTTGCTGTGGCCAGTTATGGAGAGATGTCAGTGAACTCCTGCATATCAATTAATCACAATGCAGCATGTAGTGTCAGGGTTCTGTATTCCAGGAAATGCTCCACAGCCTATCTGCGACGGAGTGGAATCACTACTTTTTTTGTATGTGCTAAATTACAGTAAAAGCAAGCAAAATAAATAATGAAAGTGCGTTCCAAAGTTTTGTTTTTTAATTATGCATAATAAAATATTTTATGAGAATGAAATCTGAGTTTACTGTCCTTTTAAAGTCAGCTCCAGAGCTGCAATTACTGGGACCTAGCTGAACACATCTGAGCCAATATAAGTCAATGACGAGAGGAATATAAGTGTGTAGCCACCATTCACTAGCTAGTTCCTAGTTGTGCATTGATACTCAATATCCTAACTAGATATGCTTTTCAATAAAGGATAATAAGATCAAATTTGATAATAGAAGTACATTGACAAGCCTCCTAAAATTGCATGCTCTATCTGATTCATGAAAGTTTAATTTTGACTGTATGAAAGTTTTTCTAAGAAAGTAAATACAATAATAGAAATTGAACTTGAATTGCTTTTTGGTAATTAAAACTGTATTGTTCACCTTACAGGAGGAAAGTGAATGTCTTCATCATATGTGTGTTCCAGATTGCTTTCCTGAAACCCCTCTTCAATATAATTGGCTTGATTCTCTGGGCAGATGGGAGTTATAATTCAGAAGATGTGAGATTTCTTATGTTTATATTTTTATAAGCTTTAATGTGATTATTTTGCACAAATCTATATCTATCTATCTATCTGTCTATCTATCTATCTGTCTATCTATCTATCTATCTATCTATCTATCGGGCACAACATTTTCACTCGCCCACTAGTCCTGGGTGAGTAGAAATTGAACTGGGGTGAGTAGGTCTGACTTATTTGATGTTTATACAAAAATGAGGGGATGGGGGCATCTGTAAATAAAGCAGGCTAGTACCAAAGCAGCATCTTTGAATTTAGGTGGCTGAGTTGTTAAGCTGTATACATAAAACTTGAACCACAAAAGGTAGCTTAAAGGGACATGAAACCCAAAATGTTTTTTTTTTATGATTCAGATACAACATACAATTTTAACCCCTTAACAACCAGTGACATACCCTTACTATTTTAGCGAGCCTGCAGGAGGGATGGAGGGTCTAATAGGGAGGTCTTGCTGCTTGCCACTTGCCGCAAACACCCACGCTATTATACCCAGACAATCCCTTAACGACCAGTGACTTACAAAGTACGTTGTGGTCATTAACGAGTTAAACAACTTTCCAATTTACTTCTATTATCTCATTTGCTCCATTATTTTGGTATCCTTTGTTAAAAAGCATACCTAGGTAGGCTCGTGAGCTATATGTTTGCTTCTGACCATCACCATATGTGTATGAATACCATAATGCTGTGAATGTCACTTAACATGTATGATACACTTATCCGCAAATATTAAATATACTTTCTGGTCTCATCTATTAAAAGGACATGAAACCATTTGTTTTCTCTTTTGTGATTCAGATAGAGTATACAATTTTAAAGACAAGTGTCCAATCTACTTCTATTATCAATGTTGCTTTGTTCTCATTGTACTCTTTATTGAACAGAATACCAAGGTAGGTTGCGTGCATGTGTCTGGAGAGCTATATGGGAGCAAACACTGCTGCCATCCAGTGCTCTTGCAAATGTATAATATTGTTGAAGCATTCTTACAAAACAGCTACCACATCATGCTGCATACACAGGCACGCTCTTAAGCCTACCTACGTGCTTTTCAACAAAAGATACTAAAAGAACAAAGAAAATGTGAAAATCTAAATAAACAGAAATAAATTGGAATATGTTGGGTTTCATGTCCCTTTAACTGTTGCCATTTAGACTAATAACTGATGTAATACCATTGCTCTAAATATTAAATTAAAAATATTACGTTTTTAGCAAGAATGTTAGTCTTGATTTTGGGGCCCACCTATCAGTACAGAAGTTACAACATTAGTTGCTTCTATGAAAAAGACTGCAAGAATTATATAACATGAAAGTAAAATTCCTTTAATAACGTTCTTTCTAAATGTATAAAATATAGATATGTGATTTTGCTAAATACTAATGTCAATTTCTTTAATCAAATAGCTTCAAAGAGTATTTAAATACTTCCAATACTATTTCCAAAGCCAGCAGTATCTAATTATTTACCAAATAAGGTCTAGTTTCCATTGAGGTGGAGACTGGTGGTAACATAAAAATCTCCATGGACATTAATAGAGATAAATGTTTTTAGCACCAATTTACCACATCTATGCAGACTAGGCCTAAGTATATAACTAAGTGCTGACGTTATCTGTTATCTGCTTTGCTGTTCAGCTCTCCTCTCAGAGTATTGCCCTTTGGATGAATACAAGTCTTGGGTTCTCCACCATCATTGCTCTTTGGCCTATTGGAATACTTTTCCGTCAAGCAAAAGCTCAGCTGGCCGAGCAGAACATGGGGACTAAATTTGCTATTTTCCAGGTAAGAATTTAAATATCAAAATATCATAGTCTGTTTTATTTTCTACTGATTCTCAAAAGCTAAATGGGAGCAGCAATGCCCTGTAGTCCTTCTCCTATAGGCAAAATCTGAGAACAATAAAAGCATCAACCAATATAGGCAAAGCAGACAGTGAAAAGGAAAATTGTTCTGAAACTTAAATGGACTATGTTAGAGCATTTCAATGTTAAATTAACGCCCACTATGAGTTTAACCTGTACAAAGGGGTTAAACAGATATTTTGTCATGCACTAAGACACAATGCATTGCTGACCATGAGAAGAAAGAGCAGAATACAGATGTGTCCACCAATCCATATGTTGCACTGGAACACTGTGTGCATCTGCCAGGCTTGGAACTCTCAAATGCAGGTGTGGACAAAGCCCAGGTATCAGTGAAGCAAATGGAGGAGGATAACAAAGCCCAAATCCAATGTATAAACAGACAAAGTCCCCCAGCTTCTTGTGTTTAAAAATTACCATTATTATCAGAACACAGGTCCAAAATACAGCAACGTTTCGGGCTAACACATGCCCTTCATCAGGCTTGGAACACTGTACATAACACATTTCATATTCATAAAACATTTAACATTATTATTATTTTACCATTGGTTATGTTTGATATCAGCAGTTATAGCATTATTATGTTATGCCATGAAATGTGGTGTCTGCATGATGGCAATTATTTAACTGATAGCATGTGTGATGTCATTAGGGATGTCACACACAAAAAAAATCTCCCGGGGGTTGGGGTGGTTTTGGTTTCAGTGTGACATATAGGCAAACACCTTTTTATAAATATAGACAAACACCTTACAACATACAATTCAGCACATGTTTTTAGTGCATGTGCACAGATTGCCTTTCCTATGTAAACTACATATCAACTACAAGTACATTTCTGTTTACTTACACCTACTTCATTACTACTCCTATTTAAAGGGATATGGCAAAAATGCTTCTAATCACAACTGAAGTACATGCAATTTTAAGCAACTTTCTAATTTACTCATATTATAATTTTTTCTTCATTCTCTTGCTATCTTTATTTAGAAAGCAGGAATGTAAAGCTTAGGAGCCGGCCCATTTTAGGTTCAGCACCCTGGATAGAGCTTGTTTATTGGTGGCTACATTAAGCAACCAATAAGCAAGCATAACCTAGGTTCTGAACCAAAAATGGGCCAGCTCCTAAGCTTTACATTCCAGCTTTTTAAATAAAGATAGCAAGAGAACAAAGAAAAATTGATAATAGGAGAAAATTAGAAAGTTGCTTAAAATTGCCTGCTCTATCTAAATCATTAAAGATAAAAAATGCGATTTAGTATCCCTATAACCTGTGCAGCCCCTCCCAATAAAGTGCCTGCTTCCGGTGATTACTTCAGTCTCTAAGCTACTTGTATTCTTGTGTTATTTCTGAACCAAGGGCTCAGTTCAAGACCCACACAACTGTTTGTCAGTCTTAGTCAGCTATTGTGTTTCTACATTTTAAATGTTAATGAGGTTAAGGATAGTTAGAGGATTTATGGCATTAAAGCCAAGTGCTGAATTAGGCACTGTAATATATCAAATTAATTTTAAGAAAATAACACTTTTTTAACATATATACAAACGAACAAGTTACCATAATATGGATCATTAAGGAAATGGGTATAGGACTTCCATTCCTAATTGGTCGTGATATAAATGATCCAACAGATAATTTAAAAACAAAGAGGCTAAAAAGGGGCTAGGTGGCCTGGGTAGGGTCCTAAACATGTGAGAGAGCGGTGAAAAGAGAAGATGTATGTGGTGTAAGCAATCAAGCAATGCAAATAAGCTATGCGCTCAAAGGCGTCCTCCTGCCTGCGTACTGCTGGGATTGAACCCAGTCAGCCGATTTCTAGCTGCTTCCCTATGACTTTTCACACCATTCACACATACACAGTATTATCACAATCCTCTTTATGTGTATTTATCTAATACAGGGCGTAACTGTGTGGGAAATAATCCCTGTCTAAATTCACTCAATGGCTTGCTAGATAGATATTTTTAAGAAACAATGTATCGCAATGTATTAAAGCTGTTTAACAACCTACTGTAAGTAAGGGGGTAATGCTCAGGACCTTTCTTGTATGTATGTATAGGAGTAGGGTATCACAACAACATGTCCATTTAGGGTATAACAACAATGTGTCCATTATATGAGAAACAACCCCCCAGGGAAGGATTAAGTTCAAATTGCAGCTAAGAAGCAAGCCATAGCTCCCACAGTAAAGGAACTCTCACGAAGTGCACACCCACCAACGCGCTTCGTAACTTGTGCGTGACTTCGTCAGGGCATAGGGCCGGCCCAGCCATTCAGTCCGCCTGATATAGTCTCCAGTTGCCATGGTAATGGCATGTGTATACGGAAGTGCTAAACCGCATACAAATTATGGCGATCATGTTTGTGAATTGGTATTCAAATAATGTAAGGCATTTACATATTATTATCCACAGGTTTATGGTCAATGACACATCTTCTTAAATTGTTTTTATTGGGTACTATCTGTTTGTTACTAACATTAACAAGACAGTAACTCATGCAAAATAGGCAGAAACAATAATCCATAGTGTGTCACTTTCAGAACGTTTATACTGATCATATTGTTTTTAGACATTTTCACTCATGCAAAGTAAGAGAACATTAACCCTTTATGGAGTCGCTATCAGAAAATTTGTACTGACCATATTATCTCCAGGACCTTATCACTGGTTTGCAAAAACCCATTCAGATTTATTTCATATCTACCACGCATCGATTATGCAAATTATTTTCCATGCTCTTTCCCCCAAGTATATTTTTATATATGTATTTTGTAATCCTGTTCATTAATTGATCAGATATGTAGAAAGCCTATTGAGTTAATCCTATATTGCAATTTCTCAAGATTCTCATAGAAACTGAATTCATATTTCAAGGATTTTAATGTACTCCAAACATAAGTCATTCTACTTATATTGTTATCATACTCTGTATAAACTTAAGAGGTTAGTACATATGAATTTAAATTAGCATGTGAACTTAGATTAACACCAAATTGGACTTCTGAGTCATAGTCTCATATCTATATACTCAAGGAGAAATCTTTCGCGTTCCCAAATGAATGGTTGAATACAATATACAGTAGTGATAGAAAGAATATTTTAGGATTATAATTGCAAATGATACTGTATAAGTCAAACCTTTTGGGGATGCAGACTGTAATTCATGTATCCATCTGCATTCTTTTTGCAGAAGCATTTTATTAATGTCCCCCCTTCTACCCTTTAATTTTAGTTGTTCGATTGCAAAGAAATACACTTGGTATTTATTGTCTTTATGTACTGTGTTCATATGTTTAGCCACTGCTACATTGCGATTCCATTTTATATCTCCCATGTGTTCAAGTACTCTTGTACGTAGTTCCCTAGATGTTTCGCCCACATAAATCAAGGGGCATTTACACATGGCTACATATATGACTCTCTTTGTTCTGCAGTTCATCAAGTCAATTATTTCGTATTGTTTGCCTGTTTTAGGATGTTCGAAGTGTTGGGGGGACATGTTCTTACAAGCCTGGCAGCATCCACATTTGTGGAAACCTTTTGTTTCCTGTAGCCAGGTCCTCTGCTTTATTTGGGAGAAGTGACTTTTTGTCAAAATACCCTTTAGATTTTGGGATCTTCTATTTGTTATTATGGGTTTATCTGTAATGACTTCTGTAAGATCAGAGTCATCTTGTAACACATGCCAGTGTTTTTGAAAAATATTGCGAATTGCACTATTTTTCTCATCGAAAGTGCCTATGATTCTGATTTCATTTGGGGTAGTTTGTTCCTCAATCCTCATGATCTTTTCTTTCTTGTAATAGGATAGGTCTCTCTAGTGCAGGCATGTCCAAAGTCAGGCCCGCGGGCCAATTGCGGCACGAGTACTGGACTGATATGGCCCCACAGATAATTTTCAAAATATACATTATACGGCCCCCCGGCCCCCCAGTGAGTCCCCCGACTGCCGCTCACACCCAGTGAGTCCCCGACCGCCGCTCAGTTTAGTCCCAAACTGCATTGACTAGTAACTAGTTTTATTTCTGTGCACGGCAATCGGCCGTTATCCGTCCACACGCCACAGGAAGCTCAGCCGTACTGAGCCACAGTAGTACTCCTCCACCATCTTGCTGATCTCTACGGAGTATTTTTTGGCTTCTTGTGTAGTAAGTTAATCAAATGTTTTAAAATCTAAAGAACTTGCTCAGTTTTGGCATACAATACACAAGAAATAGCGGCCTGTTTGAGCCATATGCTGTGGGTTATGAATAGATAGGAAGATGGATGCTACATAGGGTGCATATTGAAATTCTCACATAGGCTAAATAACTGTCTTAAATACATGCTTTTAAAGAAAATTTAATTTACCTGCTGTCCAGTTCATTATTTTGTTCTATTGCCCATAGCATTGAAAAAACACTAATGGAAAGGCTGAAACTGCACAAGAAATAGCCTGTTTTAGTCATATGCTATGGGTTATGAATAGATAGGAAGATGGATGCTACATAGGGTGCATATTGAAATTCTGATTTAACACCTGTTTAGATTTGTCATCCAAATCACAAAATGTAAAAGTATTCCGTTTTCAATAAACTTTGCATAAAATTGTTAATTTGCATTTATTTTAAAATGGTTCAAAGAATGTCAGGCAAAATGGTCGGCCCTCGCACATGTTCACTTCATGAAATCTGGCACTCTTCCAAAAAAGTTTGGACACCCCTGCTCTAGTGCTTTGGCTCTTTGATAGGTCTTTTTGAGACACCTATTAGGATAGCCCCTTTCTTTAAATCTCTTCTATAGTTCCTTTACTTCAGACTCAAAATCTTCCTCAGTACTGCAGTTACGTCTAACTCTCAAATATTGTGCAAAGGGATTACCGATCCTTTGGCTTGGTAACTGTCCCAATTAAGGAGACTGTTTGTCGATGTCTCTTTTCTAAACAGCTTAGTATTCAGAGACCCATCTACCTCTTTCTTAATTACAAGATCTAAAAAGGAGATATTAGTCTCATCAATTGTAGAATTATAGTGCATGCTATGGGTATTGTTGTTAAGCCAACACATAAAATGTGTAAAATCCTCTTTTGTGCCTACCCACAGGATTAGCACATCATCAATGTAGCGAATGTATAGATCCATGTATCTCATATATGGATTAGTATCTTGATTAAGGATATAGGTATGTTCAATCCATCCTAAGAATACATTTGCATATGTAGGGGCACAGCATGTGCCCATTGCTGTGCCCTTTTTTTTGCAAGTATACTTTGTTGTCAAACAAAAAATAGTTGTGCTTGGGCACAAAATCAAGCAGGTTGATGATAAAAGCATCCTCCTCACTCCCTGTTGGATTTTTCATTTTTTGAAAATATTTTACAGCTTCTCTCCCTAGTGAGTGGGAGATGTTAGAATACAGACTTTCAATGTCAATACTGGCCAAGAAAGTGTCATCCTGTACATTTATATTTTCCAGGTACTTGAGAACATCTTTAGTGTCTTGAACATATGATGTCAATGTATACACAAATTCTCTAAGTTTTTTGTCAATATAGATACTGATGTTTTCTGTCAAGCATCCATTTCCAGACACTATTGGCCTACCTGGAGGTTCACTTACGTTTTTATGGATTTTAGTCAGACTATAGAATGTTGCTACACTGGGTGTCATGTTACACATGAATTGATATTCAGATTTTAAAATTATTCTTTCACCGTAACCCCTGTCCAAAGGTGATTTTAATTATTTGGTAAATATTCCGGTAGGATCTTGTGTAAGTGTTTGATAATTCTCTATATTAGTCAGAATATCGAGACATCTTTTTATATTGTGTGTTGTGCATGATTACCATATTACCACCTTTGTCCGCACTTTTAATCGTTATATCCTAATTATTTTTAAACTCAGACAAAGCTTTTCTTTCTTTAAAACTAAGGTTTTTCCTAGTTTTACTTCTATGGTTAAGTGCCTCTAATTCGGTGGTTACCAAAGAAACAAACTTATCAATGGTGGGATATTTGGAGATTGTGGGCATAAAGGTACTCTTTGGTTTCACTATGCTACTTTTGGGGGCATTATCAGGGTCATCATTTTCATCTAGTAATGTTATCATTAGATTTACTATCTCCTGATCTTCTTCTTCAACCCCCATATCAGTAAGACAGGTTTTATTGGCATCCTTATGAAATTTATGTAATTTATGTTTAGGACCCTACCCAGGCCACCAAGACCCTTTTTAGCCTCTTTCGCCTAGATTTAGAGTTTTGCGGCCAAAGGGGTGCATTAGCTACGCGTGTTTTTTTTCCCCCGCACCTTTTAAATAACGCTGGTATTGAGAGTTCTCTGAAGGGTTGCGTTAGGCTCAAAAAAGGGAGCGTAGAGGCATATTTACCGCCACTTCAACTCTCAATACCAGCGTTGCTTACGGTAGCGGCTAGCTGGAAAAACGTGCTCGTGCACGATTCCCCCATAGGAAACAATGGGGCAGTTTGGGCTGAAAAAAAACCTAACACCTGCAAAAAAGCAGCGTTCAGCTCCTAACGCAGCCCCATTGTTTCCTATGGGGAAACACTCTCTAAGTCTGCACCTAACACCCTAACATGAACCCCAAGTCTAAACACCCCTAACCTTACACTTATTAACCCATAATCTGCCGCCCCCGCTATCGCTGACACCTACATTATATTATTAACCCCTAATCTGCCGCTCCAGACACCGCCGCAACCTACATTATAGCTATGTACCCCTAATCTGCTGCCCACAACATCGCCGACCCCTATATTATAATTTATTAACCCCTAATCTGCCGCCCCAACGTCGCTGCTACCTTACCTACACTTATTAACCCCTAATCTGCCGACCGGACCTCGCCGCCACTATAATAAATGTATTAACCCCTAAACCGCCGCACTCCCGCCTTGCAAACCCTATAATAAATAGTATTAACCCCTAATCTGCTCCCCTAACATCTGCGACACCTAACTTCAAGTATTAACCCCTAATCTGCCGACCGGACCTCGCCGCTACTCTAATAAATGTATTAACCCCTAAAGCTAAGTCTAACCCTAACCCTAACACCCCCCTAAAATATAATTTTTATCTAACGAAATAAATTATTTCTTATTAAAAAAATTAATCCTATTTAAAGCTAAATACTTACCTGTAAAATAAACCCTAATATAGCTACAATATAAATAATAATTACATTGTAGCTATTTTAGGATTTATATTTATTTTACAGGCAACTTTGTATTTATTTTAACTAGGTACAATAGCTATTAAATAGTTATTTACTATTTAATAGCTACCTAGTTAAAATAATTACAAAATTACCTGTAAAATAAATCCTAACCTAAGTTACAATTAAACCTAACACTACACTATCAATAAATTAATTAACTAAACTAAATTACAAAATCAAACAAACACTAAATTACAAAAAAAAAAAAGATTACAAGAATTTTAAACTAATTACACCTACTCTAAGCCCCCTAAAAAAATAACAAAGCCCCCCAAAATAAAAAAATGCCCTACCCTATTCTAAAATAAAAAGCTAACAGCTCTATTACCTTACCAGCCCTTAAAAGGGCTTTTTGCGGGGCATGCCCCAAAGAAATCAGCTCTTTTGCCTGTAAAAAAAAACATACAATACCCCCCCCAACATTACAAACCTCCACCCACATACCCCTAATCTAACCCACCCAAACCCCCTTAAAAAACCTAACACTAAGCCCCTGAAGATCTTCCTACCTTGTCTTCACCCAGCCGGGTACCATCCGATCCGTCCAGAAGAGGGTCCGAAGTCTTCATCCTATCCGGCCAGAAGAGGTCCTCCAGAGGGTCCGAAGTCTTCATCCTATCCGGCCAGAAGAGGTCCTCCAGAGGGTCCGAAGTCTTCATCCAGGCGGCATCTTCTATCTTCTTCCATCCGGAGCAGAGCGAGTCCATCTTGAAGCAGCCGGCTCGGATCCATCCTCTTCTTCCGACGTCCTAATACCGAATGAAGGTTCCTTTAAATGACGTCATCCAAGATGGCGTCCCTCGAATTCCGATTGGCTGATAGGATTCTATCAGCCAATCGGAATTAAGGTAGGAAAAATCTGATTGGCTGATTGAATCAGCCAATCAGATTCAAGTTCAATCCGATTGGCCGATCCAATCAGCCAATCAGATTGAGCTTGCATTCTATTGGCTGATCGGAACAGCCAATAGAATACGAGCTCAATCTGATTGGCTGATTGGATCGGCCAATCCGATTGAACTTGAATCTGATTGGCTGATTCAATCAGCCAATCAGATTTTTCCTACCTTAATTCTGATTGGCTGATAGAATCCTATCAGCCAATTGGAATTCGAGGGAAGCCATCTTGGATGACGTCATTTAAAGGAACCTTCATTCGGTGTTAGGATGTCGGAAGAAGAGGATGGATCCGCGCCGGCTGCTTCAAGATGGACCCGCTCCGCTCCGGATGGAAGAAGATAGAAGATGCCGCCTGGATGAAGACTTCGGACCCTCTGGAGGACCTCTTCTGGCCGGATAGGATGAAGACTTCGGACCCTCTTCTGGACGGATCGGATGGTACCCGGCTGGGTGAAGACAAGGTAGGAAGATCTTCAGGGGCTTAGTGTTAGGTTTTTTAAGGGGGGTTTGGGTGGGTTAGATTAGGGGTATGTGGGTGGTGGGTTGTAATGTTGGGGGGGGTATTGTATGTTTTTTTTTACAGGCAAAAGAGCCGATTTCTTTGGGGCATGCCCCGCAAAAACACAATTTATGCTTACCTGATAAATTTATTTCTCTTGTGGTGTATCCAGTCCACGGATCATCCATTACTTGTGGGATATTCTCATTCCCAACAGGAAGTTGCAAGAGGACACCCACAGCAGAGCTGTTATATAGCTCCTCCCCTAACTGCCATATGCAGTCATTCGACCGAAAACACGCAGAGAAAGGAGAAACCATAGGGTGCAGTGGTGACTGTAGTTTAAATGAAAAAATTACCTGCCTTAAAATGACAGGGCGGGCCGTGGACTGGATACACCACAAGAGAAATACATTTATCAGGTAAGCATAAATTGTGTTTTCTCTTGTAAGGTGTATCCAGTCCACGGATCATCCATTACTTGTGGGATACCAATACCAAAGCTAAAGTACACGGATGAAGGGAGGGACAAGGCAGGTACTTAAACGGAAGGTACCACTGCCTGTAAAACCTTTCTCCCAAAAATAGCCTCCGAAGAAGCAAAAGTATCAAATTTGTAGAATTTTGAAAAAGTATGAAGCGAAGACCAAGTCGCCGCCTTGCAAATCTGTTCAACAGAAGCCTCATTTTTAAAGGCCCAAGTGGAAGCCACAGCTCTAGTAGAATGAGCTGTAATCCTTTCAGGAGGCTGCTGGCCAGCAGTCTCATAGGCTAAGCGGATTATGCTTCTTAGCCAAAAAGAAAGAGAGGTTGCCGAAGCCTTTTGACCTCTCCTCTGTCCAGAGTAGACAACAAACAAAGCAGATGTTTGACAAAAATCTTTAGTAGCTTGTAAGTAAAACTTTAAAGCACGAACCACGTCCAGATTGTGTAATAGACGTTCCTTCTTTGAAGAAGGATTAGGACACAAGGATGGAACAACAATCTCTTGATTGATATTCTTGTTAGATACCACCTTAGGTAAAAACCAAGGTTTGGTACGCAGGACTACCTTATCCGTATGGAAGATCAGATAAGGAGAATCACATTGTAAAGCAGATAACTCGGAGACTCTACGAGCCGAGAAAATAGCTACCAAAAACAGAACTTTCCAAGATAAAAGTTTGATATCTATGGAATGAAGAGGTTCAAACGGAACTCCTTGAAGAACCTTAAGAACCAAATTTAAGCTCCATGGGGGAGCAACAGGTTTAAACACAGGCTTGATTCTAACCAAAGCCTGACAAAATGCCTGAACGTCTGGAACATCTGCCAGACACTTGTGCAAAAGAATAGACAGAGCAGAAATCTGTCCTTTTAAGGAACTAGCTGACAATCCTTTTTCCAAACCATCTTGGAGAAAAGATAATATCCTGGGAATCCTAACCCTTGGATTCACACCAATAAAGATATGTACGCCATATTTTATGGTAAATTTTCCTGGTGACAGGCTTTCGTGCCTGTATTAAGGTATCAATGACTGACTCGGAGACGCCACGCTTTGATAAAATCAAGAGTTCAATCTCCAGGCAGTCAGTCTCAGAGAAATTAGATTTGGATGGTTGAAAGGACCCTAAAGTAGAAGGTCCTGTCTCAGAGGCAGAGTCCATGGTGGAAAGGATGACATGTCCACCAGATCTGAAAACCAGGTCCTGCGTGGGCACGCAGGCGCTATCAAAATCACCGATGCTCTCTCCTGCTTGACCTTGGCAATCAGTCGATGGAGCAGAGGAAACGATGGAAACACATAAGCCAGGTTGAAAGACCAGGGCGCTGCTAGAGCATCTATTAGCGTCGCCTTGGGATCCCTGGACCTGGATCCGTAACAAGGAAGCTTGGCGTTCTAGCGAGACGCCATGAGATCCAGTTCTGGTTTGCCCCAACGATGAATCAATTGTGCAAACACCTCCGGATGGAGTTCCCACTCTCCCGGATGAAAAGTCTGACGACTTAAAAAATCCGCCTCCCAGTTCTCTACACCTGGGATATGGATAGCTGATAGGTGGCAAGAGTGAGTCTCTGCCCAGCGAATTATCTTTGACACTTCTAACATCGCTAGGGAACTTCTTGTTCCCCCTTGATGGTTGATGTAAGCCACAGTCGTGATGTTGTCCGACTGAAATCTGATGTACCTCAGAGTTGCTAACTGAGGCCAAGCCTGAAGAGCATTGAATATCGCTCTTCCAGAATATTTATTGGAAGGAGTGTCTCCTCCTGAGTCCACGATCCCTGAGCCTTCAGGGAGTTCCAGACTGCACCCCAACCTAGAAGGCTGGCATCTGTTGTTACAATTGTCCAATCTGGCCTGCGAAAGGTCATACCTTTGGACAGATGGACCCGAGATAGCCACCAGAGAAGAGAATCCCTGGTCTCTTGATCCAGATTTAGTAGAGGGGACAAATCTGTGTAATCCCCGTTCCACTGACTGAGCATGCATAGTTGCAGCGGTCTGAGATGTAGGCGTGCAAATGGCACTATGTCCATTGCCGCTACCATTAAGCCAATTACTTCCATGCACTGAGCCACCGAAGGGCGCGGAATGGAATGAAGAACACGGCAGAAATTTAGAAGCTTTGATAACCTGGACTCCGTCAGGTAAATTTTCATTTCTACAGAATCTATCAGAGTTGCTAGGAAGGAAACTCTTGTGAGTGGGGATAGAGAACTCTTTTCCTCGTTCACTTTCCACCCATGCGATCTCAGTAATGCCAGTACTACGTCCATATGAGACTTGGCAATTTGGAAGTTTGACGCCTGTATCAGGATGTCGTCTAAATAAGGGGCCACTGCTATGCCCCGCGGCCTTAGGACCGCCAGAAGTGACCCTAGAACCTTCGTAAAGATTCTTGGGGCTGTAGCTAATCCAAAGGGAAGAGCTACAAACATGGTAATGCCTGTCTAGAAAGGCAAACCTGAGAAACCGATGATGATCTTTGTTATCGGAATGTGAAGATAAGCATCCTTTAAATCCACTGTAGTCATATATTGACCCTCCTGGATCATAGGTAGGATGGTACGAATAGTTTCCATCTTGAATGATGGAACTCTGAGGAATTTGTTTAAGATCTTTAGATCCAAAATTGGTCTGAAGGTTCCCTCTTTTTTGGGAACCACAAACAGATTTGGGTAAAAACCCTGTCCCTGTTCCTCCTTTGGAACTGGATGGATCACTCCCATAACTAGGAGGTCTCGTACACAGTGCAAGAATGCCTCTCTCTTTATCTGGTTTGAAGATAATTGTGAAAGGTGAAATCTCCCTTTGGGGGGGAAGCTTTGAGTTCCAGAAGATATCCCTGGGATATAATTTCCAACACCCAGGGATCCTGGACATCTCTTGCCCACGCCTGGGCGAAGAGCGAAAGTCTGCCGCCTACTAGATCCGTTACCGGATAGGGGGCCGTTCCTTCATGCTGTCTTAGAGGCAGCAGCAGGCTTTTTGGCCTGCTTACCTTTGTCCCAGGTCTGGTTTAGTCTCCAGACCGTCTTGGACTGAGCAAAAGTTCCCTCTTGTTTGCATTAGAGGAACTTGATGCCGCACTTGCCTTGAAGCTTCGAAAGGCACGAAAATAAGACTGTTTGGCCCTTGATTTGGACCTGTCCTGAGGAAGGGCATGACCTTTTCCTCCAGTGATATCAGCAATAATCTCCTTCAAACCAGGCCCGAATAGGGTCTGCCCCTTGAAGGGAATGTTAAGCAGCTTAGATTTTGAAGTCACGTCAGCTGACCATGATTTAAGCCATAGCGCCCTGCGCGCCTGTATAGCAAAACCAGAATTCTTAGCCGTTAGTTTAGTCAAATGAACAATGGCATCAGAAAACAAAGGAATTGGCTAGCTTAAGTGCTCTAAGCTTGCCAAGTATGTCATCCAATGGAGTCGCTACCTGTAAAGCCTCTTCCAGAGACTCAAACCAGAACGCCGCCGCAGCAGCAGTGACAGGAGCAAAGCATGCAAGGGGCTGTAGGATAAAACCTTATTGAATAAACATTTTCTTAAGGTAACCTTCTAATTTTTTATCCATTGGATCTAAAAAAGCACAACTGTCCTCGACAGGGATAGTAGTACGCTTTGCTAAAGTAGAAACTGCTCCCTCCACCTTAGGAACTGTCTGCCATAAGTCCCGTGTGGTGGCGTCTATTGGAAACATTTTTCTAAAAATAGGAGGGGAAGAGAACGTCACACCTGGTCTATCCCATTCCTTATTAATAATTACTGTAAACCTTTTAGGTATTGGAAAAACATCAGTACACACCGGCACTGCATAGTATTTATCCAGTCTACACAATTTCTCTGGCACTGCAATTGTATCACAGTCATTCAGAGCAGCTAAAACCTCCCTGAGAAACACGCGGAGGTGTTCAAGCTTAAATTTAAATGTAGAAATATCAGAATCAGGTTGCATCATCTTTCCTGAGTCAGAAACATCACCCACAGACTGAAGCTCTCCTTCCTCAGCTTCTGCATATTGTGAGGCAGTATCAGACATGGTTCTTAAAGCGTCAGTATGCTCTGCATTTCGTCTAACCCCAGAGCTATCTCGCTTACCTCTAAATTCAGGTAGTCTGGCTAATACCGCTGACAGTGTATTATCCATGACTGCCGCCATGTCTTGTAAAGTAATCGCTATGGGCACCCTAGATGTACTTGGCGCCATTTGAGCGTGAGTCCCTTGAGCGGGAGTCAAAGGATCTGACACGTGGGGAGAGTTAGTCGGCATAACTTCCCCCTCGTCAGATTCATCTGGTGATAAAAAATTTTAAAGACAGAATATGATCTTTATTGCTTAAAGTGAAATCAGTACATTTGGTACACATTCTAAGAGGGGGTTCCACCATGGCTTTTAAACATAATGAACAAGGAGTTTCCTCTATGTCAGACATGTTTGTACAGACTAGCAATGAGACTAGCAAGCTTGGAAAACACTTTAAATCAAGTTAACAAGCAAATATAAAAAACGGTACTGTGCCTTTAAGAGAAACAATTTTGTCAAAATTTGAAAAACAGTGAAAAAAGGCAGTAAATCAAACAAAATTTTTACAGTGTATGTAATAAGTTAACAGAGCATTGCACCCACTTGCAAATAGATGATTAACCCCTTAATTAAAAAAACGGATCAAAAAAACGATATAGACGTTTTTTAACAGGCACAACAAACTGCCACAGCCTGCTGTGGCCCTACCTTCCCCAATAAACGACTTTGGAAAGCCTTTGAGCCCTTTAGAGATGTCCTATAGCATACAGGGGACTCCTGAGGGAAGCTGGATGTCACAGTTTGTAATTTTAACTGCACCAACTGTAACTTTTATACTACAACAGTGGAAAGCCTCAGGAAACTGTTTCTAGGCAAAATTTAAGCCAGCCATGTGGAAAAAAACTAGGCCCCAATAAAGTTTTATCACCAAAGCATATATAAAAACGATTAAACATGCCAGCAAACGTTTTATATTGCAATTTTATAAGGGTATTACCCCTGAGAGTAAGCATGATACCAGTCGCTATTAAATCACTGTATTCAGGCTTAACTTACATTAATCCGGTATCAGCAACATTTTCTAGCATTTTCCATTTCTAGAAAAAATTGTAACTGCACATACCTCATAGCAGAGTAACCTGCACGCCATTCTCCCGCTGAAGTTACCTCTCTCCTCAGACATATGTGAGAACAGCAATGGATCTTAGTTACAACCTGCTAAGATCATAGAAAACTCAGGCAGATTTTTCTTCTATTTACTGCCTGGGATAAAATAGTACAACTCCGGTACCATTTAAAATAACAAACTTTTGATTGAAGATAAAAAACTAACTATATTTCACCACTTCTCTCTTACTACCTCCATGCGTGTTGAGAGTTGCAAGAGAATGACTGGATATGGCAGTTAGGGGAGGAGCTATATAACAGCTCTGCTGTGGGTGTCCTCTTGCAACTTCCTGTTGGGAATGAGAATATCCCACAAGTAATGGATGATCCGTGGACTGGATACACCTTACAAGAGAAAAGCCCTTTTAAGGGCTGGTAAGGTAATAGAGCTGTTAACTTTTTATTTTAGAATAGGGTAGGGCATTTTTTTTATTTTGGGGGGCTTTGTTATTTTATTAGGGGGCTTAGAGTAGGTGTAATTAGTTTAAAATTCTTGTAATCTTTTTTTTTTTTGTAATTTAGTGTTTTGTTTTTTTGTAATTTAGTTTAGTAGATTTAATTGTAGGTAATTGTAGGTAGTTTAGTTAATTAATTTATTGATAGTGTAGTGTTTTAATAGGTTTAATTGTAACTTAGGTTAGGATTTATTTTACAGGTAATTTTGTAATTATTTTAACTAGGTAGCTATTAAATAGTAAATAACTATTGTACCTAGTTAAAATAAATACAAAGTTTCCTGTAAAATAAATATAAATCCTAAAATAGCTACAATGTAATTATTATTTATATTGTAGCTATATTAGGGTTTATTTTACAGGTAAGTATTTAGCTTTAAATAGGATTCATTTTTTTAATAAGAAATAATTTATTTTGTTAGATAAAAATTATATTTAACTTAGGGGGGTGTTAGGGTTAGACTTAGCTTTAGGGGTTAATACATTTATTAGAGTAGCGGCGAGGTCCGGTCGGCAGACTAGTGGTTAATACTTGAAGTTAGGTGTCGACGATGTTAGGGAGGGCAGATTAGGGTTTAATACTATTTATTATAGGGTTTTTGAGGCGGGAGTGAGGCGGTTTAGGGGTTAATACATTTATTATAGTGGCGGCGAGGTCCGGTCGGCATATTAGGGGTTAATAAGTGTAGGTAAGGTAGCGGCGACGTTGGGGGGGGCAGATTAGGGGTTAATAAATATTATGTAGGTGTCAGCGATGTTAGGGGCAGCAGATTAGGGGTACATAGGGATAATGTAGGTGGCGGCGGTGTGCGGTCAGCAGATTAGGGGTTCAAAAATTTTATTAGAGTGGCGGCGATGTGGGGGGGCCTCGGTTTAGGGGTACATAGGTAGTTTATGGGTGTTAGTGTACTTTAGTGCACAGTAGTTAAGAGATTTATAAACCGGCGTTAGCCCATAAAGCTCTTAACTCCTGACTTTTTTCTGCGGCTGGAGTCTTGTCAGTAGAGGCTCTACCGCTCACTTCAGCCAAGACTCTAAATACCGGCGTTAGGAAGATCCCATTGAAAAGATAGGATACGCAATTGGCGTAAGGGGATCTGCGGTATGGAAAAGTCGCGGCTGGAAAGTGAGCGTTAGACCCTTTCCTGGCTGACTCTAAATTCCAGCGGGCGGTAAAAAGCAGTGTTAGGAGCCCTTAACGCTGCTTTTGACGGCTAACGCAGAACTCTAAATCTAGGCGTTTGTTTTTAAATTATCTGTTGGATCATTTATATCACGACCAATTAGGAATGGAAGTCCTATACCCATTTCCTTAATGATCCATATTATGGTAACTTGTTTGTTTGTATATATGTTAATAAAAGTGTTATTTTCTTAAAATTAATATGATACATTTTAAATGTTGCAGTAAAGAAAATGTCTGTCACCCTTTTATGGGTACTAAACATATTTTTCAAAAAATACTTTACTTTACTTCATGTATCTTAAAGGGACATTAAACCTAAATATAAACTCCCCATAAAGACCCAGATTACAAGTGGAGCACTTTTGATAGTGCAGGGTGCTCTATCAATATTGTGAGCCAGCACTATGAAAAGCGTACAATCAGGTAAAGAACTGTATGATTAAAAAGCATTAGCAGAGAATATTTAGCAAGGCTGACATTCTTTTAACGTGCCCTATACTTTTAATGCATAACACAGCCATGCTAAATATCACTCAAATGTGTTGCGCTCACTAAAAAGTAAGTATGACCGGAGACCTAAAGTAAAGTGTTAGAGTTACAATAAAAAGAACATTAAAGCACATGTAATATAATATATTAAAATAAAGCATTACACTCAATATTTATACATTTTAAAATTACAATATGTTTATTATTAAAATAAAATGTTTTAAAAAGTGTTTTTAAAAGAGATATGGTATATGACAGCCAGGTATTTGACTGGAAAGGGCTCACAACAGGTGTATGTGTGAGTGTATATATAAATAAATATATATATATATATATATATATATATATATATACACACACTATATATATGTAAAGTCAAATTTCTAAATATTAGGGTGCACCTGGTCAGGAAGTGTGGATTAATTATGATATATGTGCTACAGTCCCAAAATTGAAATGAATTACACAAAACGTCCATCACCTCTATAGCGGGTTAGCTGTTTGTAATACTCCTGGCATCCTACAAACACACTGCAAGACTTTAAACCGCTCAGGTTACCCTTTCGCCATAGTCCTTGATTCCGGTACCACTTCGGCTTCCACTTTCCTTTATAGACTTACGTGCTGGTGGATGATGCAGTGCTTCACTTGCGACTCCTGTGTTAGGGGGGCCTACTTGATCCGCATTCAGAACTGCTTGGCAGCAATAGTGTCATGTTGGAAGTTTACTTTCAGAAGGAAGACACTATTGCTGCCAAGCGGTTCTGAATGCAGATCAAGTAGGCCCCCCTAACACAGGAGACGCAAGTGAAGCACCGCATCAGCTACCAACATGTAAGTCAAAAAATAAAAATGGAAGCCAAAGTGGTACCAGAATCAAGGACTACGGCGAAAGGGTAAGCTGAGTGGTTTAAAGTCTTGCAGTGTGTTTGTGGGATGCCAGGAGTATTACAAACAGCTAACCCGCTATAGAGGTGATGGACGTTTTGTTCTAACAACCTGCCGTATCAACTGTCCCGGAATGAGCACCTGCTGACAAGCCATATCTAGATGGTTACCGGAGTGTGTTACTGAACACTAAAGTGCCCGGACTTTTAACTATCTGACTGTTTTTATGCCGGCTAGGGGACATGCTAGCATGTGGGGTTTACAGCTGTAATAGTATTTGCATGTATATCTGCTTGGTATTGTTTGGATCTATTTTGGTTTTATTGTAAAGGGTTAGGTAGACTAGGTGTATATTACTGAAACATTTACTTACTCTTCCTTTTTTAAGTGTAATTCATTTATATATATTTATATATATATATATATATATATATATATATATATATATATATATATATATATATATATATATATATATATATGTGTGTGTAAACAAACAGAGGAGGTTCCTCCTTGTGGGTATCAATGCAATAGAAACATAATTTATGCTTACCTGAACAAAATTTCTTTCTTTCTGGAAATGGTGAGTCCACGGAATCATCAATTACTAGTGGGAATATCACTCCTGGCCAGCAAGAGGAGGCAAAGAGCACTACAGCAAAGCTGCTATATATGTCACTTCTCGTACCCATAATCCCCAGTCATTCGGCCGAAGGAAAAATGGAAAAAGAATATAACACAAAAGTGTAGAGGTGCCTGAGGTTTTTAGAAAAAATAACTGTCTTAAATAAAGGGTGGGCCATGGATATATTTATCAGGTAAGCATAAAATATGTTTTCTTTCCTAAGATATGGTGATGAGTCCACGGAATCATCAATTACTAGTGGGAAACAATACCCAAGCTAGAGGACACAGATGATAAGGGAGGGACAAGACAGGTAGACCTAAACAGAAGGCATCACTGCCTGAAGAACCCTTCTTCCAAAAGAGGCCTCAGCCGAGGCAAAAGTATCAAATTTATAAAACTTTGAAAAATTATGCAAAGAGGACCAAGTTGCAGCCTTGCAAATCTGTTCCACAGAAGCTTCATTTTTAAATGCCCAGGATGAAGAAACAGCCCTTGTGGAATGAGCAGTGATTCTCTCTGGAGGTTGCTGTCCAGCAGTCTCATAGGCCAAACAAATTAAACTCCTTAGCCAAAGAGAAAGAGAAGTAGCGGTAGCTTTCTGATCCTTGCGCTTCCCAGAAAAACAAACAAACAAAGCAGAAGACTGACGAAAGTCCTTATTCGCCAGAAGATAAAACTTCAAAGCACGCACAACATCTAGGTTGTGCAACAAACGCTCCTTAGGAGAAGAAGGATTAGGTCACAAAAAAGGAACCACAATCTCCTGATTAATATTTTTGTTAGAAACAACCTTAGGTAGGAAACCTAATTTAGTGAGTAGAACCACCTTATCAGAATGAAAAATAAGATAAGGGGAATCAAACTTCAGAGCCGAGAGTTCCGAAACTCTCCGAGCAGAAGAAATAGCAACAAGAAACAAAACCTTCCAAGATAACATCTTACTATCTAAGGAATGCATAGGTTCAAACGGAGCCTGCTGTAAAACTCTAAGAACAAGGTTAAGACAGCATTGAGGAGTAATGAGCTTAAACACATGCCTGATCCTAACCAAGGCCTGACAAAAAGAATGCACGTCTGGTGCATCCGCCAAATGCTTATGCAATAAAATAGACATTTCAGAAATCTGACCTTACAGAGTACTTGCTGACAAACTCTTCTCCAGACCCTCCTGGAGAAAGACAAAATCTTAGGAAACCTTACTCTACTCCAAGAGTATCCTCTGGATTCACACCAATACAGATATTTACGCCATATCTTATAGTAAATCTTTATTGTTACAAGCCTGAATCATGGTCTCAATGACCGACTCTGAAAACCCACACTTAGATAAAATCAAGCGTTCAATCTCCAAGCAGTCAGCTTCAGAGAAATGAGATTTGGATGAAGTAAAGGACCCTGAAGTAGAAGGTCCTTCCTCAGAGGAAGGTAGATACGACATTTCCACTAGATCTGCATACCAGATCCTGCGAGCCCACGCCGGCACTATGAGAATCACTGACGCCCTCTCCTGCTTGATCCAAGCAATGACAGCGAGCGAACGTCGGAAATATGTAAGCTAGACAAATTCCAAGGGACCGCCAGAGCATCTATCAAGAAAGCCTGTGGATTCCTTGACTTCAAGCCATACCTCAGAAGCTTGGTATTCAGCAGAGAAGCCATGAGATCCAGTTCTGGCTGCCCCAAATGAGGATTAAACTGGAAAATACTTATGGATAGAGTTCCCATTCCCCCGGATAAAAGGTCTGTCGGCTCAGAAAATCCGCCTCCCAATTGTCCACTCCTGGGATGTGGATCGCAGAAAGACAACAGTTGTGAGACTCCGCCCACTGGATTATGCGGGCCACCTTTGTCATGGCCAAAGAACTCTGAGTTCCCCCCTGGTGGTTGATGTACGCCACCAATGTTCTGTTGTCCGACTGGAACCTGATAAACCGGGCTAAGGCTAACTGAGGCCAGGCCAGTAGAGCATAGAAAATCGCTCTCAGTTCTAGAATGTTTATAAGGAGAACTGACTCCTCCCAAGTCCAAAGACCCTGAGTCTTCAATGACTCCCAAATTGCTCCCCAACCTAGAAGGCTGGCATCTGTGGTCATGATCACCCAGGAAGGTCTGCAAAAGCAAGCTCCCTGGGAGAGGTGTTCCTGAGACAACCACCACAGAACAGAGTCCCTTGTCGCCTGATCCAGAACTATTTGCGGAGACAGATCCGCATAGTCCTCGTTCCATTGCCTAAACATGCATAACTGCAGAGGTCTGAGATGGAACTAAGCAAACGGAATGATGCCCATGGTAGCTACCATCAGACCAATTACCTCCATACATATATCCACAGACGACCGAGGAGAAGACTGAAGGACAAGACAAGAGCCAAAGATCTTTGTTTTTCTGACCTCTGTCAGAAATATCTTCATTAGTAGGGAGTTTATTATGGTCCCTAAGAACACTATTCTTGTGGCTGGAATCAGAGAACTCTTTCCAAGATTTACCTTCCAACCGTGGGAGCCCTTTGAGAAAATTCTGGGAGCTGTGGCAAGGCCGAATGCAAAAGCCACAAACTGAAAATGATTGTCTAAGAAAGCAAACCTTAGAAACTTGTGATGATCCCGGTGAAATGGGAACATGAAGGTACCCATCCTTTAAGTCTATGGTTGACATAAACTGACCCTCTTGAACCAAAGGAAGAATGGAACGTATAGCCTCCATCTTGAAGGACGGTACTCTGAGGAACTTGTTTAAACACATTAGGTCTAAAAAAGGTCTGAAATTCCCCTCTTTCTTGGGAACCATAAACAGATTTTAATAAAATCCCAGACCCTGTTCCTGCAGAGGAACTGGAACTTTAACTCCCAGGGCAAAAGGATCCTTGATACAATTTAAGAACTCATCTCTTTTTATCTGGTCTACAGATAATCTTGAGAGAAGAAACCTGCCTCTGGGAGGAAACGTCTTGAATTCTATCTTGTACCCCTGAGATACAATTTTTATGTCCCACAGGTCTGGGAAATCTCGTATCCAAGCCTGAGCAAATTGAGAAAGCCTGCCCACTGCTAGATCCATTCCTGGATCGGGGCCGACCCTTCATGCTCACTTGGAGTCAGCCGTAGGTTTCTTAGACTGTTTCCCCTAGTTCCAAGACTGACCAGACTTCTAGGAAGACTTGGATAGTTCCTGCTTGGAAGATGAAGCAGAGGGTTTACCTCTAAAGTTACGAAAGGAACGAAAATTACTCTGACGCCCTTTCTGCTTATACTTCTAATCCTGAGGAAGAAAATATCCCTTTCCTCCTGTGATAGCTGAAATAATTTAATCAAACCAGGCCCAAACAAGGTCTTACCCTTGTAGGGAATAGCTAATAACTTAGATTTAGAAGAAACATCCGCAGACAAGGATTTTAACCAAAGGGCACTGCAAGCTAGAACCGCAAAACCAGACATTTTTGCTCCCAGTTTAATGACCTGTAAGGAAGCATCCGTAATAAAGGAATTGGCTAACTTAAGAGCCTTAATCCTGTCCTGGATCTCCTCAAGAGGAGTATCTGTCTGAATAGAATCAGACAAGGCATCAAACCAGTAAGCTGCAGCGCTTGTAACAGTAGCAATACACACCACAGGCTGCCATTGAAAACCTTGGTGAACATACATTTTCTTTAATAATGCCTCCAATTTCTTATCCATTGGATCCTTAAAGGAACAACTATCCTCTATGGGAATAGTGGTCCTCTTAGCCAAAGTGGAAATAGCTCCTTCCACCTTAGGAACTGTTTGCCATGGCTCTTTAATAGTCAGCTATAGGAAACATTTTCTTAAAAATAGGAGATAGAATAAAAGGAATACCAGGTATCTCCCACTCCCGTGCAATAATCTCAGAAGCACGGTCTGGAACAGGAAATACCTCCACCGCAGAGGGAACATCAAAATACTTGTTCAGCTTACTAGACTTCTAAGGGTTAACAATGAGAGTAGTATTGGAGTCATCCAAGGTAGCCACAACCTCTTTAAGTAACAAGTGAGGTGTTCCAGCTTAAATCTGAAGGACACAACTTCAGCATCAGGAGAAGGAATTATACTGCCTGAATCCGAGATTTCACCCTCAGATGCACCTGCAGAATCTTCATCCTCAGACTTCTGAGAGGAAATACTTTGATTAACCACTTCAGGATCAGAAACCTTAGTTACTGTTTCTTTAAATTTCCTTTTGCGTTTTCCCTGCAGCATGGGAAAAGCAGACAATGCCTCAGATACCGCAGATGATACCTGGGCGGCAATATCTTGCAAAGTAATCCCAGGCAGAGCATGAGAGGAAACGCAGGGCACTGCATGTGCAGATGAATAGGATTGGGACGCTTGAGGAGACAGCTACGGCACATCTGAAACAGAAGGCTCCTGAACTGCATCCGCCTTAGCTAATGATGGCTCGGGGTCAAAAAGTCTATTTCTATAAGCTAAAGTTATTTCAATACACGAAGAACAAAAAGGTACTGGGGGTTTCACCTGGGCAACAAAACATAAGCTACAGGTAACATCCTGCACAGCCTCTTGATCCATAATACACAAAAAAGAAGCAAACAAAAAAATCTTGGCTAGATTACGAGTTTTGCGTTAGAGGCTATGCGGTGCTAACGAGCAGTTTTCCATCACCGCTCACTTACCTACAGCGCTGGTATTACGGGTTTTTACAAACCCGGCGTTAAAAGGCAAGAAGTGAGCATTGAGCAAAGTTTTGCTCATTACCGCACTCCAATACCAGCGCTGCTTAAGTCAGCGGTGAGCTGGTCGTATGTGCTCGTGCACGATTTCCCCATAGGAATCAACGGGGAGAGCCGGCTGAGAAAAAGTCTAACACCTGCAAAAAAGCAGCGTAAAACTCAGTAACGCAGCCCCATTGATTCCTATGGGGAAACACATTTTATGTCTACACCTAACACCCTAACATGAACCCCGAGTCTAAACACCCCTAATCTTACACTTATTAACCCCTAATCTGCCGCCCCCGACATCGCCAACACCTGCATTATATTTATTAACCCCTAATCTGCCGCTCCGGACACCGCCGCCACCTACATTATACTTATGAACCCCTAATCTGCTGCCCCCAACATCGCCGCCACTTACATTATATTTATTAACCCCTAATCTGCCGCCCCAATGTCGCCGCCACCTGACTACACTTATTAACCCCTAATCTGCCGCCCCCAACGTCGCTGCCACTATACTAAATGTATTAACCCCTAAACCTAAGTCTATCCCTAACCCTAACACCCCCTAACTTAAATATAAATAAAATAAATCTAAATAAAATTACTATAATTAACTACATTTTTCCTATTTAAAACTAAATACTTACCTATAAAATAAACCCTAAACTAGCTACAATATAACTAATAGTTACATTGTAGCTAGCTTAGGGTTTATTTTTATTTTACAGGCAAGTTTGTATTTATTTTAACTAGGTACAATAGTTAATAAATAGTTATTAACTATTTAATAACTACATAGCTAAAATAAATACAAAAGTACATGTAAAATAAAACCTAAACTAAGTTACAATAACACCTAAAACCTACACTATAATTAAAATAAATTAACTAAATTAAATACAATTACCTAAATTAAATTAAATTAGCTAAAGTAAACTAATTACACCTAATCTAATAGCCCTATCAAAATAAAAAAGCCCCCCCCAAAATAAAAAAAACCCTAGCCTAAACTAAACTACCAATAGCCCTTAAAAGGGCCTTTTGCGGGGCATTGCCCCAAAGTAATCAGCTCTTATACCTGTAAAAAAAAAAATACAACCAACCCCCCCCAACAGTAAAACCCACCACCCACACAAACAAGCCCCCAAATAAAATACTATCTAAAAAAACCTAAGCTCCCCATTGCCCTGAAAAGGGCATTTGGATGGGCATTACCCTTAAAAGGGCAGTTAGCTTTTTTACAGGCCCAAACCCTAACCTAAAAATAAAACCCACCCAATACACCCTTAAAAAAAAAACTAACACTAACCCCCTGAAGATCAACTTACAGTTCTGAAGACCGGACATCCATCCTCAAGGAAGCGGCAGAAGTCTATCATCCAACCGGGCCGAAGTCCTCAACAAAGCCAGGAGAAGTCTTCATCCAAGCTGGGCGAAGTGGTCCTCCAGACGGGCAGAAGTCTTCATCCAGATGGCATCTTCTATCTTCATCCATCCGACGCGGAGCGGGTCCATCTTCAAGTCATCCGACGCAGAGCATCCTCTTCATCCGGAGTCATCTTACTGAATGAAGGTACCTTTAAGTGACGTCATCCAAGATGGCGTCCCTTATATTCCGATTGGCCAATCGGAATTAAGGTAGAAAAAATCCTATTGGCTGATGCAATCAGCAAATAGCATTGAACTTCAATGCTATTTGCTGATCCAATCAGTCATTTGGATGAAGAGGATGCTCCGCGTCAGTTGTCTTGAAGATGGACCCGCTCCGCGTCGGATGGATGAAGATAGAAGATACTGTCTGGATGAAGACTTCTGCCTATCTGGAGGACCATTTCACCCGGTTGGATGAAGACTTCTGCCGCTTCCTTGAGGATGGATGTCCGGTCTTCAGAACTGTAAGGGGGTTAGTGTTAGGTTTTTTGAAGGGTGTATTGGGTGGGTTTTATTTTTAGGTTAGGCTTTGGGCCTGCAAAAGAGCTAACTGTCCTTTTAAGGGCAATGCCCATCCAAATGCCCTTTTCAGGGCAATGGGGAGCTTAGGTTTTTTTAGATAGTATTTTATTTGGGGGGTTGTTTGTGTGGGTTGTGGGTTTTACTGTTGGGGGAGTTGTTTGTATTTTTTTTACAGGTAAAAGAGGTGATTACTTTGGGGCAATGCCCCGCAAAAGGCCCTTTTAAGGGTTATTGATAGTTTAGTTTAGGCTAGGGTTTTTTTTTTAATTTTGGGGGGGGCTTTTTTATTTTGATAGGGCTATTAGACTAGGTGTAATTAGTTTAAATATCTGTAATTTGTTTATTATTTTCTGTAATTTAGTGTTTTGTTTTTTTTGTACTTTAGCTAATTTAATTTAATTTGTTTAATTGTATTTAATTTAGTTAATGTATTTAATTATAGTGTAGTGTTAGGTGTTATTGTAACTTAGGTTAGGTTTTATTTTACAGGTACTTTTGTATTTATTTTAGCTAGGTAGTTATTAAATAGTTAATAACTATATAATAACTATTGTACCTAGTTAAAATAAATACAAACTTGCCTGTAAAATTAAAATAAACCCTAAGCTAGCTACAATGTAACTATTAGTTATATTGTATCTAGCTTAGGGTTTATTTTATAGGTAAGTATTTAGTTTTAAATAGGAATAATGTAGTTAATTATAAAAATTTTATTTAGATTTATTTTAATTATATTTCAATTAGGGGGTGTTAGGGTTAGACTTAGGTTTAGGGGTTAATACATTTAGTATAGTGGCGGCGACATTGGGGGTGGCAGATTAGGGGTTAATAAATGTAGGTAGGTGGCGGCGATGTTAGGGACAGCAGATTAGGGGTTAATAATATTTAACTAATATTTGCAAGGCGGGAGTGCGGCGGTTTAGGGGTTAATATGTTTATTATAGTGGCGGTGATGTTGGGGGCGGCAGATAAGGGGTTAATAAGTGTAGGTAGGTGATGGCGACATTGGGGACGGCAGATTAGGGGTTAATAAATATAATGTAGGTGTCAGCGATGTCGGGGATCAGCAGATTAGGGGTTCATAAATATAATGTAGGTGGCGGCGGTGTCCGGAGCGGCAGATTAGGGGTTAAAAATTGTATTATAGTGTTTGCAATGCGGGAGGGCCTCGGTTTAGGGGTTAATAGGTAGTTTATGGGTGTTAGTGTACTTTTTAGCACTTTAGTTATGAGTTTTATGTTACGCATTGTACCATAAAACTCTTAACTACTGACTTTTAAATGAGTTAGGACTCTTGACCGGGTGTACCGCTCACTTTTTGGCCTCCCAGGACAGACTCGTAATACCGGCGCTATGGAAGTCCCATAGAAAAAAGACTTTACGAAGTTTACGTAAGTCGTTTTGCGGTAAGGCCAAAGAAGTGCGCTGTGACCCTAAACCTTCAAGACTTGTAATACCAGCGGGCATAAAAAAGAAGCGTTAGGACCTCAACGCTGCTTTTTTACCTTAACGCACAACTCATAATCTAGCCGTCTATTTTTTTTTATTTTATCTTTTAACAAAGGATACAATACAGAACGAAAAAACGTTCATAAATAAAGGTTCCTTTTAAATTTACCAAATCAAGGAAAACATACCCAAGGCAACACTAAACCTCAGCAGAATTACTGAGGTGCCCTACCTGTCCTGAAACCCACAGCAAACTGAGGAAAAAAACAATCAAGTTTACAATTCCGATTATCCTAGCTTTGTGAAGGAATAATCTAGATTTTATTAAAGACACAAAGACGAATATTTTGCATTACTTTCTTTTACTATTCGTGTGCAGCCTTAAAAGTACATCATTCACATAAAGAGTTAAAATAAAACAGAGAAAAAAGAGCCTACATAACTAGCCAATGAGAATGCTAGGTTGGAGACTAGGGTAAAAATGGACCAGTGAGAAGAACCATATTGACCATAAACGGATCAATGTGCACCCCATCTTACTCTTTCTTGCTTGATGCTCATAACAAAGAATCTACAGTAGAAACAGAAAAGTCCCAACAGTCCAATTAACAAACATAGAACAAAACAGAACCAAAAAACTTGAAGAAGCTTGAGATAATTTTAACTCGAAGAGCACTCAGGATATGAGGATAATAATCCGAAGATCCATCTTTGTTTCCATGACGTAGCTGAGGATTTGATTGTAGGGACAAATCTAGCTTTAGTTAGTGATGTTTGAGTAGTTGGTAACTAAAATAAAATATAAAACATTAGCATAACAAATAAAATTATGGGTTGGGAAGAAGACAGAAAGTAGAGGTGGGAAAATATTCGTCTGTGTCTTTAATAAAATCTAGATTATTCCTTCACAAAGCTAGGATAATCGGGATTTTATTACAAGACCAGAGACTTCATATTTTGCAAGTTTAAAGCATTCATTGAAAAAGATTTAGAGAGGCGTGTTGAATGGGTTTAAAGTAAAAATGTTTGAAAGTAGAATCAGAGGACCAGTCTGCAGCCTTCAGAATTTCTTGCAAAGGAGCAGATTTTAAAAGGGCTTTAGAAGCGGCTGATCATCTAACTGAATGAGCTGTGAATGAAAGATGAATTCCAGCCTCAAACATAACCCATTTAATCCACCTCGCAATAGAAGAAGGAGAGACAGGAGCATGAGGAGGAAAAAAGGACATCAAGAGTTGATTGTTCGTAGAATCTCTAAAGGATGAAGTTTTAGACTCATAAACTTTAAGACAGGACACAACACAGAGAGAAGGTTCAGCTGGAAAATAGGGATAAAAGATAGAAGATGATAAAGTTTTAGTTCAATGAGAAATTAGAAAAGTGACACCTTCAGGAGAAAAAGATTTAGAATTGAAATCAAGAGCCCAAACGTCAGAAACCCTGCGAAAGGAGATAAGACAAAGAAGGGTAGCCAATTTAGCCGAAATCTGTTTTAAGGATAGAGTGTCATTAGATTGCCACAATTTAAAGTGGGAAAAAATTAAATCTACATCCCAAAAGGAATTATGTTTAGGAGTAGGAGGCCTTTTAAACTTAATAGTTTTGAGAAGACGACAAACTAAAGGATCCTTCCCAACAGGCAGGTTATTAATAAATACACATAGAGAGACGCACACTCACAGGAACGAACAACTGGCTCAATACTATTGTTAGCCTGTTCTATGGCGATTTACCACCTGGGTGCAGCTTCTTTTAGCCCAGTAATGCTTTTCACAGAGAAGAACTTTCCTGTAGTATTTCAGTCTGATCCCGCCTATTACGGTCAGTCCAGCACCGAAATACCAGGCAATTCCTCTCTGAACAAGGAACACAGCAACCCCAGATGATCGTTTCAGCCTTCATTGGGCCTCGTCAGTGAGGTGTAGCCATATTCCTCTAAGCACACTGAGCAAGGAGTCCACGTCTGGTTTCCCCCTTTTCCCATAGGGAGACTAAATACACATAGAGAGACGCACACTCACAGGAACGAACAACTGGCTCAATACTATTGTTAGCCTGTTCTATTGCGATTTACCACCTGGGTGCAGCTTCTTTTAGCCCAGTAATGCTTTTCACAGAGAAGAACTTTCCTGTCGTATATCAGTCTGATCCCGCCTATTACGGTCAGTCCAGCACCGAAATACCAGGCAATTCCTCTCTGAACAAGGAACACAGCAACCCCAGACGATCGTTTCAGCCTTTATTGGGCCTCGTCAGTGAGGTGTAGCCATATTCCTCTAAGCACACTGAGCAAGGAGTCCACGTCTGGTTTCCCCTTTTATTTTATGGTTATGATTTAGGTTAGTAATAAAGTCATGTCTAGCAGAAATAGCAAATCTAGATAGATTAATAGTCTGATAAGCTAGACCAAGGTCAAAGAGATGAGGATAATTAAGAATTTGAGTTAAAGGGGCTGAAAAGGGATCCAGACTCCTAGGCATGTACAAGCTAGACCATCTGGTCAATGCGGAAAGGTAAGATTTGTGGGTTCCAGGAGCCCATGATTCCCACATGAGAGCTTTAGCTCAGTCCGAAAGTTCGTGGATATTTCTGAGTTCCCTGTAATCGACCAAGTTATCAACCTGAGGGATTGGTTGAGAATGAGGTTGTGCGGATTGCCTTTGGGGTCTAGGAGGAGGTCTGGAAGAACAGGAAGGAGGAGAGGAGGTCTGAAGGACATTTCAAGAAGAGAAGGATCATACCAAGCTTGAGTTGGCCAAAGGGGAGTTATTAGAGATAGAAGATTCCTGTGGACCATAGAAATCGTCTGAGCTATCAGAGAAAAAGGAGGGAAAGCATAAGCTCCTTGATTCGGCCAGGGTTGAAGAAAGGCATCTATTGCCAATGCATCTGGATCTGGGCGCCAACGGAAGTAAAGAGGGAGTTGGCGATTGAGACGAGAAGCAAAAATGTCTGAAGAAAAAGGACCAAGAAGAGATTGAATGGAAAGGAAAATTCTCCTGTGAATTCTCCAATCACTGGAGTCCCTGAGAAAATGAGAACCCCAGTCTGCAGCTGAGTTGGAAAGACCTGGAATATACTCTGCCTTGATAGAGATATTCCTGTCTAGACAAAGATGAATAAAATCCTTGGTTATATTGGACAGACTCCTCTATTTCGTGCCACCCAATCGATTGAGATATCTGACTGCCGAGATATTGTCCATCCGGAGAAGAATGGAAGCAGGAGCTAGAGATTTTACAAAGCTTTTTACCCCAAAGGATCCGGCCAAAAGTTCCAAACAGTTTATATGCAAATCCTTTTCTTCTGCGGACCACTTCCCTCCGGTAATGGACGGACCGCAACAAGCTCCCCAACCTGATAGACTTGCATCAGACTCTAAAATTAAGTCTGGAGTCTTCCCAAAAATAGCTCTCCCATTCCAAGCTTCCATGTGGGAAAGCCACCATGAAAGTTCCTCCTTGGTTTCCAAAGATAACGGAATGATATGAGAGTATGAAAAACCTTTATGAAGATAAGAGATTTTAATCTTTGGAGTTCACGATAATGAAGAGGGGCAGGAAAGATAGCCTGAATAGAGGATGAAAGTAACCCAACTATTCTGGCTATCTGTCTGACTGAGACAAATTGGTTAGAGTTTTGGAAATTTCTTTCTTGATATTCTTTATCTTGGTTAAAGGCAAACTTAAAGTGGCTTTCGATGTATCTATTAGGAATCAGAGAAAAACTAGAGATTTTGAAGGAATCAGAACTGATTTCTCTTTGTTTATAAGAAAACCCAGATTTTCCAAGAGATTTATAGTCATGTTTAATTGGGATTGGAGAAAGAGAAAATTCTGATTCATCAGAAGAATGTTGTCCAAATAAATAATAAATAAATAATAATTATCAGAAAAGAGACTACGGGTTTGAGAAGTTTTGTAAATATCCATGGGGCAGAGGACAGGCCAAAAGGGAGACAAGTGAAATTACAAATTTTGTCTTCCCAGGAAAAAGTTAGATATTTCCAATGTTCCGGAGCTATAGGAAAAGTGAGATAAGCATCGGAAAGATCTAACCTGACAAGCCAGTCGTTGTCTAAAAGACAGTCTCTTAGAAGATCAATACCTTCCAGTTTTAAGTGATTGTAAACAACATAAGAATTTAGGGATCTCAAATCTATAACAGGTCTGAACTGGCCGTTTTTCTTTTTTACTAGAAATAAGTTTCTGAAATAGGCCAGATGAGGATCTAAATTGTGAGAAATAGCTTCTTTTAGATAAAAAACATAATTTATGTAAGAACTTACCTGATAAATTCATTTCTTTCATATTAGCAAGAGTCCATGAACTAGTGACGTATGGGATATACATTCCTACCAGGAGGGGCAAAGTTTCCCAAACCTCAAAATGCCTATAAATACACCCCTCACCACACCCACAAATCAGTTTAACGAATAGCCAAGAAGTGGGGTGATAAGAAAAAAGTGCGAAAGCATAAAAAATAAGGAATTGGAATAATTGTGCTTTATACAAAAAAATCATAACCACCACAAAAAGGGTGGGCCTCATGGACTCTTGCTAATATGAAAGAAATGAATTTATCAGGTAAGTTCTTACATAAATTATGTTTTCTTTCATGTAATTAGCAAGAGTCCATGAGCTAGTGACGTATGGGATAATGACTACCCAAGATGTGGATCTTTCCACGCAAGAGTCACTAGAGAGGGAGGGATAAAATAAAGACAGCCAATTCCGCTGAAAAATAATCCACACCCAAAATAAAGTTTAAAATATAAGCAGAAGATTCAAACTGAAACAGCTGCCTGAAGTACTTTTCTACCAAAAACAGCTTCAGAAGAAGAAAACACATCAAAATGGTAGAATTTAGTAAAAGTATGCAAAGAAGACCAAGTTGCTGCTTTGCAAATCTGATCAACCGAAGCTTCATTCCTAAACGCCCAGGAAGTAGAAACTGACCTAGTAGAATGAGCTGTAATCCTTTGAGGCGGAGTTTTTACCCGACTCGACATAAGCATGATGAATTAAAGATTTCAACCAAGATGCCAAAGAAATGGCAGAAACCTTCTGACCTTTCCTAGAACCGGAAAAGATAACAAATAGACTAGAAGTCTTTCGGAATTCTTAGTAGCTTCAACATAATATTTCAAAGCTCTAACTACATCCAAAGAAAGCAATGATTTCTCCTTAGAATTCTTAGGATTAGGACATAATGAATGAACCACAATTTCTCTACTAATGTTGTTAGAATTCACAACCTTAGGTAAAAATTGAAAAGAAGTTCGCAACACCGCCTTATCCTGATGAAAAATCAGAAAAGGAGACTCACAAGAAAGAGCAGATAATTCAGAAACTCTTCTGGCAGAAGAGATGGCCAAAAGGAACAAAACTTTTCAAGAAAGTAATTTAATGTCCAAAGAATGCATAGGTTCAAACGGAGGAGCTTGAAGAGCCCCCAGAACCAAATTCAAACTCCAAGGAGGAGAAATTGACTTAATGACAGGTTTTACACGAACCAAAGCTTGCACAAAACAATGAATATCAGGAAGATTAACAATCTTTCTGTGAAAAAGAACAGAAGGAGCAGAGATTTGTCTTTTCAAGGAACTTGCAGACAAACCTTTATCCAAACCATCCTGAAGAAACTGTAAAATTCTCGGAATTCTAAAAGAATGCCAGGAAAAATGATGAGAAAGACACCAAGAAATATAAGTCTTCCAGACTCTATAATATATCTCCCTAGATACGGATTTACGAGCCTGTAACATAGTATTAATCACAGAGTCAGAGAAACCTCTTTGACTAAGAATCAAGCGTTCAATCTCCATACCTTTAAATTTAAGGATTTGAGATCCTGATGGAAAAAAAGGACCTTGTGACAGAAGGTCTGGTCTTAATGGAAGAGTCCACGGTTGGCAAGAGGCCATCCGGACAGGATCCGCATACCAAAAACCTGAGAGGCCATGCTGGAGCCACCAGCAGAACAAATGAGCATTCCTTCAGAATCTTGGCGATTACTCTTGGAAGAAGAACTAGAGGCGGAAAGATATAGGCAGGATGATACTTCCAAAAAAGTGACAACGCATCCACTGTTTCCGCTTGAGGATCCCTGGATCTGGACAGATACCTGGGAAGTTTCTTGTTTAGATGAGAAGCCATCAGATCTATTTCTGGAAGACCCCATATTTGAACAATCTGAAGAAATACCTCTGGGAGAAGAGACCATTCGCCCTGATGAAACGTGTGGTGACTGAGATAATCCGCTTCCCAATTGTCTATACCTGGGATATGAACCGCAGAAACTAGACAGGAGCTGGATTCCGCCCATACCAGAATTCGAGATACTTCTTTCATAGCCAGAGGACTGTGAGTCCCTCCTTGATGACAGTTGTGACATTGTCTGTCTGAAAACAAATGAACGATTCTCTCTTTAGAAGAGGCCAAGACTGAAGAGCTCTGAAAATTGCACGGAGTTCCAAAATATTGATCGGTAATCTCACCTCCTGAGATTCCCAAACCCCTTGTGCTGTCAGAGACCCCCACACAGCTCCCCAACCTGTAGGACTTGCATCTGTTGAAATTACAGTCCAGGTCGGAAGAACAAAAGAAGCCCCCTGAACTAAACAATGGTGATCTGTCCACCACGTCAGAGAGTGTCGTACAATCGGTTTTAAAGATATTAATTGAGATATCTTTGTGTAATCCCTGCACCACTGGTTCAGCATACAGAGCTGAAGAGGCCGCATGTGAAAACTAGCAAAGGGGATTGCGTCCGATGCCGCAGTCATAAGACCTAGAATTTCCATGCATAAGGCTACCGAAGGGAAAGATTGTGACTGAAGGATTCGACAAGCTGATATCAACTTTAGACGTCTCATGTCTATCAAAGATAGAGTCATGGATACTGAATCTATCTGAAAACCTAAAAAGGTTACCGAAGTCTGAGGAATCAATGAACTTTTTGGTAAATTGATCCTCCAACCATGATGTTGAAGAAACAACACAAGTCGATTCGAATGAGATTCTGCTAAATGTGAAGACTGAGCAAGTACCAAGATATCGTCCAAATAAGGAATACCACAATACCCTGTTCTCTGAATACAGACAGAAGGGCACCGAGAACCTTCGTAAAAAAATCTTGGAGCTGTAGCTAGGCCAAACGGCAGAGCCACAAACTGGTAATGCTTGTCTAAGAAAGAGAATCTCAGAAACTGATAGTGATCTGGATGAATCGGAATATGCAGATATGCATCCTGTAAATCTATTGTAGACATATAATGCCCTTGCTGAACAAAAGGCAGGATAGTCCTTACAGTTACCATTTTGAATGTTGGTATCCTTACATAACGATTCAATATTTTTAGATCCAGAACTGGTCTGAAGGAATTTTCCTTCTTTGGTACAATGAAGAGATTTGAATAAAACCCCAGTCCCTGTTCCAGAACTGGAACTGGTAAAATTACTCCAGTCAACTCTAGATCTGAAACACATTTCAGAAATGCTTGAGCCTTCGCTGGGTTTACTGGGACACGGGAAAGAAAAAATCTCTTTGCAGGAGGCCTTATCTTGAAGCCAATTCTGTACCCTTCTGAAACAATGTTCTGAATCCAAAGATTGTGAACGGAATTGATCTAAATTTCTTAGAAAACACGTAATCTGCCCCCTACCAGCTGAGCTGGAATGAGGGCCGCACCTTCATGTGGACTTAGGAGCTGGCTTTGATTTTCTAAAAGGCTTGGATTTATTCCAGACTGGAGATGGTTTCCAAACTGATACCGCTCCTGAGGATGAAGGATCAGGTTTTTGTTCCTTGTTGTGACAAAAGGAACGAAAACGATTATTACCCTGAAAAGAAAGGGAAAGCAGAGTAGACTTAGAAGACATAACAGCATTCCAAGTCTTAAGCTATAAAGCTCTTCTAGCTAAAATAGCTAGAGACATATACCTGACATCAACTCTAATGATATCAAAGATGGCATTACAAATAAAATTATTAGCATGTTGAAGAAAAAATGCTATGAGAATTATGATCTGTTACTTGTTGCGCTAAAGCTTCTAACCAAAAGATGAAGCTGCAGCAACATCCGCTAAAGATATAGCAGGTCTAAGAAGATTACCTGAACACAAGTAAGCTTTTCTTAGAAAGGATTCAATTTTCCTATCTAAAGGATCCTTAAGGAAGTACCATCTGCCATAGGAATAGTAGTACGCTTAACAAGAGTAGAGACAGCCCCATCAACTTTAGGGATTTTGTCCCAAAACTCTAATCTGTCAGATGGCACAGGATATAATTGCTTAAAACGTTTAGAAGGAGTAAATGAATTACCCAAATTATTCCATTCCCTGGAAATTACTTCAGAAATAGCACTAGGGACAGGAAAAACTTCTGGAATAACTACAGGAGATTTAAAAACCTTATCTAAACGTTTAGATTTATTATCAAGAGGACCAGAATCCTCAATTTCTAATGCAATTAGGACTTCTTTAAATAAAGAACGAATAAATTTCATTTTAAATAAATATGAAGATTTATCAGCATCAACCTCTGAGACAGAATCCTCTGAACCAGAAGAACCATTATCAGAATCAGAATGATGATGTTCATTTAAAAATTCATCTGAAAAATGAGAAGTTTTAAAAGACTTTTTACGTTAACTAGAAGGAGGAATAACAGACATAGCCTTCTTAATGGATTTAAAAACAAAATCTCTTATGTTATCAGGAACACTCTGAGTATTAGATGTTGACAGAACAGCAACAGGTAATGTAACAGTACTAAAGGAAATATTATCTGCATTAACAGTTTGTCATGACAAAACAGTACAAACAATAGCTGGAGGAACAGATACCATAAGTTTACAGTAGATACACTTAGCTTTGGTAGCTCCAGCCCCAGGTAGCGATTTTCCAGAAGTATCTTCTGACTCAGTTTCAACGTGGGACATCTTGCAATATGTAATAGAAAAAACAACATATAAAGCAAAATTGATCAAATTCCTTAAATGACAGTTTCAGGAATGGGAAAAAAAATGCCAGTGAACAAGCTTCTAGCAACCAGAAGCAATAAAAAATGAGACTTAAATAATGTGGAGACAATAGCGACGCCCATATTTTTTTAGCGCCAAAAATGACGCCCACATTATTTGGCGCCTAAATGCTTTTGGCGCCAAAAATGACGCCACATCCGGAACGCCGACACTTTTGGCGCAAAAGAACGTCAAAAATGACGCAACTTCCGGCGACACGTATGACGCGGGAAACAGAAAAAAAAATTTTTGCGCCAAAAAAGTCCGCGCCAAGAATGACGCAATAAAATGAAGCATTTTCAGCCCCCGCGAGCCTAACAGCCCACAGGGAAAAAGTCAAATTTTTAAGGTAAGAAAAAAATGATTTATTCATATGCATTATCCCAAATATGAAACTGACTGTCTGAAATAAGGAATGTTGAACATCCTGAGTCAAAGGCAAATAAATGTTTGAATACATATATTTAGAACTTTTATAAAAAAGTGCCCAACCATAGCTTAGAGTGTCACAGAAAATAAGATTTACTTACCCCAGGACACTCATCTACATGTTGTAGAAAGCCAAACCAGTACTGAAACGAAATCAGCAGAGGTAATGGTATATAAATAAGAGTATATCGTCGATCTGAAAAGGGAGGTAAGAGATGAATCTCTACGACCGATAACAGAGAACCTATGAAATAGACCCCGTAGAAGGAGATCATTGAATTCAAATAGGCAATACTCTCCTCACATCCCTCTGACATTCACTGCACGCTGAGAGGAAAACCGGGCTCCAACCTGCTGCGGAGCGCATATCAACGTAGAATCTAGCACAAACTTACTTCACCACCTCCATAGGAGGCAAAGTTTGTAAAACTGATTTGTGGGTGTGGTGAGGGGTGTATTTATAGGCATTTTGAGGTTTGGGAAACTTTGCCCCTCCTGGTAGGAATGTATATCCCATACGTCACTAGCTCATGGACTCTTGCTAATTACATGAAAGAAATTTTCTATTTCTTTTTGAACCAGAACTCTGTCTTTTTGAGAGAAATGGATAGGATTTGGAAGTGAAATTTGAACAGGAGGAGATATGAAATCTATTCGGACTCCCTGAACTGTTTGCAAAATCCAAGGATCTGAAGTTATTAGGTTCCAGTTGTGAGCAAACAGGGCTATTCTTCCTCCAACTTTTAGTGGGAAAGAAGGAGAAGGAGGAAAAGAGGACATTTTACCTGCAGGAGGTCAAGATTGTGTTCTGATGCATTGTCCTCTTTGATACCATGGTCTGGCATGTGACGGGAAAAAGCTGTATGAGGTGTTGGCTTCATTAACATATCTGGGAGATTGGAATTGAGGAGTATAGTTTTGTTGAATGTGAGGTCTGGATAAATGTGAGGTACGGCAGGGAAAGCAACCTCTTCCCTTACCGGCCCTGTCAGAGAAATTCTGAGAGTAAAGAATTTTTCTCATGGATGTTTTGACTTTATTAAGAGTTGAGAAAGTGTTTGCATATAGGTTCAAGTCTTTCAAAAAGGCATCCCCAAAAAGTAAGCCATCTTTGTCAGAATGTAATTCATTTATTGGTGTTTCCAACAAAGGATAAAATACATTGGACCCATTCTCTAACAAGAGATGGATCCATAGAGGATTCCTTTAAAACTGCTTCTACAGATAATTCCAAAAGTTTAGTAATTGTGCCAATATTATCAAGAAGTTTATCTTGACAATTTATCTAGGCTTTATCTAAACCTTTCTTTATTTTATACCCAGGAGATCCAATAAACTTAAGAATTTTTGGATCAATATCAGGGGTAACGTTACTGTTTTTGGAGAGTAATGGCCTAGGGCATTCAGCCCTCATATTATTTCTAAACCTTTTCTTAAGGGTTTTCTTAAATTGGAAATCCACAAAAGTTGCAATTTCCATGGGGGGAAACCACTCAGACCGAGGGTGATGCAAAGTATCTGCATTAAAGCGAGGATTGCCTAAGGCATCTGCAAAATTACCTTCATCCTCATCCATAAGTTTCGATTTTTTAGAATGTTTCTTAAATTTTTTGCATTTCGGTTGAGAATCAGAGGAGGAATCTGATTCATAATTATTAGAAGTAGAATTATCTGAGTCCTCAGAGAAATTGTCAGAATTAAAAGAGGTAGAGGAATCTGAAACCTCTTCTTTAGAAATAACTCTGGGTTTTTGTTTTAAAACTCCCTTTTTATGCCCCTTGGGAGTAAGGGGTCGTTTTGCGGATGTTTTACTTCCTTTGCCGCAAGGAATATTGGTTTCTGAAAACAAATGTTTTGATTTAGAAACAAGTTTTTTACTTGCTTTCACAGCGCTAGAAGGTGCTTTTTTTTTAATTGCTTTTTTAGCAGAGGATTTTGCCATTAAAGATATCATGTGGGACATTAATTTGCCTAAAGAGTTATCAATCATTTTCTGAACAGATTGTTCAGTCAGGGGGTTATTAGCAGAATTATCTGTGACATTTTACAAAAATAAATAAAAATATATATATATATATACTAAAATAAAGTGAAAGACTTGAAGGGCAAAATATACTTAAACAACAATAAAATATTGAAACAATAAAATAACAGATACAAATTAAATGTAGTTTATACAGTAAATTTTTCTGACAGAACAAAGTGTGTTAAACAGTGTGTAAAGATAACCACCGGAGGGCAGCAAATACCTGCAATAAAAAGAAGAAACAAAATCAATGGCTGTGAAACAATTTTTATAAGTGAATAACAGAAGAACTAAAAAGTAACCAAAATTATTACTTCACACGATAAAGGAGGAGGCGGCGAAAGTCACTGAGGCTTTCTGAGGTGAATAAGAGGGCGGGCTGTGACGTCACAAACGAACGCCCACAAAATGACGGCGGTCGTCGTGACCAGAAAGGAAAATGGAGCCGCAAAGATGCCAGGCGAGTAGGAGGGAAAACGGAGCGGTATAATAAACAAAAACTGCTGAACGGAAGAAAAAAGCACTGGGGATTGTCTAAAAGAGGTAACCACCGAAATGAAATGAAAAAACGAAATGAGGGGGAAAAAACGAAAATAAGAGAGAGAAAAATTAACAGTAAAGTATATAAAAAGGAGAAAAGGAAAAAATAAGAGACAATAATTAGATAATAATTAGATAATAATGAATACAATAAATCAAATAACAATGCAATTTAATATAATTATATCACAGAGAACAAAATGCACACTTATCTTGTTGCTGAGCAGCAAAATAAAGAGGAATATGGGGTGCACATTGGTCCATTTATGGTCAATATGGTTCTTCTGATTGGTCCATTTTTACCCTAGTCTCCAACCTAACATTCTCATTAGCTAGTTATGTAGGCTCTTTTTTCTCTGTTTTATTTTAACTCTTTATGTGAATGATGTACTTTTAAGGCTGCACACAAGTAGTAAAAGAAAGTAATGCAAAATATAAAGTCTCTGGTCTTGTAATAAAATCCGGATTCCAGAGAAGCAAAAACAGCAAGAAGCCTTCTAAACAGCAGAGCTATCTGAAATATGTGCACCTCACTCTTACAGGAAGTAAAGAAAAGTGCCAAAAAAAGCTCTGACATCAAAGAATTAGAACCTCCCTAAAAGCGGCAGGCCTACAGCTGACAAAAAAGCCATTTTTTAAAAAAAAACTATTTTCTTGAAAACAGGCTTAAAAACAAACATTAAAACCCCCAATAAAAGTACATAATCCATTACTAAGAACGGATCCTCACTGAGCCATCAATAAAATAAATAACTCCTCACACTAACAGTGCCTGCAAAAACTGCCATAAAAACCTGCACCCTGACAGGAATAATAAAAAATGTCCCCTTCAGCGTTTCAGCTGAATAAGTGCCAAATTTTTCCCTGTTTACATAAAAAAATAAAACTGGCACTTACCTTAATATTTATCTGTCCGGCAGTAGGACAGCTCACCTGGTTTGAGAGGATGCCATCCCTCACATGGACCTGTGGAAATACAAAAAGACTGAGTAAACTTACTCAGGTTATCTAAATAGGGCAGCAAAATGTTTTGGGAAAACGCAGTGAGGATTGTACCCCACAAGTTCCCAATTGCTCAAAAACCACCCCTGCCCTACTGAAGAGACTGACATGGGCTAAGGCTAGACCCTTTAGAAAGATCAGAGCAAACCTACTCTGCTTTTAAAATAAAACAAATCTTGATTGTAGATCAGACACCAAAACTTCACCTCCACCTGCACCACAGGCAAAGAGAATGACTGGGGATTATGGGTAATGGAAGTGGCATATAAAGCAGCTTTGCTGTAGTGCTCTTTGCCTCCTCCTGCTGGCCAGGAGTAATATTCCCAATAGTAATTGATTCCGTGGACTCACCATATCTTAGGAAAGAAAGAAAGTTTATTTTTACAGAACAATCACCAGGAACAAAAGTAGCAGCACTCCATTGTGGTGTTAGATACAGGCTGAGAGATCACACTGGCTCATTGGTACCACACAACAACAAATTACAGACCATCGCACAGTGCTCAGTTTAAAATGGATTGTATTTTTTATTAGTGTTTTCATTAAACTTTTATACTACAGAGTTGTGAGGCCATTCTAGATTCCTGTAATCAAACTGAAGGGTAGGCTGAGATCTGAATAACGGTGTGGTGCAGTGGAACTTGAAGCATCAGTAAGGGGGAGATACATCTAGCATGCTGCTGCGGGTATTAGTAAGCTAAGTCACTGTGATATCTCAGCCTGCTTCTAACATCACAAAGCAGAGCTAGTCGCACACACTAGCTGTGTCTCTATAACTGTTTACTGGATAAGTGGTAGTATAGCCGGACCAGCAGTGCTCTGCGGGTTTAACCATTTAGAGCATGTCCTTTTTTTCAACTATAATGGCCCTTTAAAGGGACATTAAATCCAGCATTTTTCTTTCATGATTCAGATAGAGCCTACATTTGTAAACAACTTTCCAATGTACTTCTGTTATCAAATTAGCTTCATTCTCTTGGTATCCTTTGTTGAAAATAATACCTATTAGGCTCAGGAGCAGCAATACACTACTTGTAACTAGCCGCTGATTGGTGGCTGCACATATGTGACGCTTGTCATTGGTTCACTCAATGTATACTGCTAACTCTTATTTGTGCATTACTGCTTCTTCAACAAAGAATATCAAAGAAATGAAGAAAATTTGCTAATGTAAGTAAATTGGAAAGTTGTTTAAAATTGTATGGTCTATCTGAAATAAAAAAATTGGGTTTCACTATGTCCATTGCCGCTACCATTAAGCCAATTACTTCCATACACTGAGCCACCAAAGGGCGCAGAATGGAATGAAGAACCCGACAGGAATTTAGAAGCTTTGATAACCTGGACTCCGTCAAGGTAAATTTTAATTTCTACAGAATCTATCAGAGTCCCTAGAAAGGAAACTCTTGTGAGTGGGGATAGAGAACACTTTTCCTCGTTCACTTTCCACCCATGCGACCTCAGAAATGCCAGTACTACGTCCGTATGAGACTTGGCAATTTGGAAGTTTGACGCCTGTATCAGGATGTCGTCTAAATAAGGGGCTACTGCTATGCCCCGCGGCCTTAGGACCGCCAAAAGCGACCCTAGAACCTTTGTAAAGATTCTTGGGGCTGTAGCTAATCCAAAAGGAAGAGCTACAACTGGTAATGCCTGTCTTGAAAGGCAAACCTGAGAAACCGATGATGATCTTTGTGTATCGGAATGGGAAGATAAGCATCCTTTAGATCCACTGTAGTCATATATTGACCCTCCTGGATCAGTGGTAGGATGGTACGAATAGTTTCCATCTTGAACGACGGAACTTTGAGGAATTTGTTTAAGATCTTTGGATCCAAAATCGGTCTGAAGGTTCCCTCTTTTTTGGGAACCAGAAACAGATTTGAGTAAAAACCCTGTTCCTGTTCCTCCTTTGGAACTGGATGGATCACTCCCATAACTAGGAAGTCTCGTACACAGTGTAAGAATGCCTCTCTCTTTATCTGGTTTGCAGATAATTGTGAAAGGTGAAATCTCCCTTTTGGGGGGGAAGCTTTGAAGTCCAGAAGATATCCCTGGGATATAATTTCCAACGCCCAGGGATCCTGAACATCTCTTGCCCACGCCTGGGCGAAGAGCGAAAGTCTGCCCCCTACTAGATCCGTTACCGGTTAGGGGGTCGTTCCTTCATGCTGTCTTAGAGGCAGCAGCAGGCTTTTTGACCTGCTTACCTTTTTTCCAGGTCTGGTTTGGTCTCCAGACCGTCTTGGATTGAGCAAAAGTTCCCTCTTGTTTATTATTAGAGGAAGTTGATGCCGCACCTGCCTTGAAGTTTCGAAAGGCACGAAAATTAGACTGTTTGGCCCTAGATTTGGACCTGTCCTGAGGAAGGGCACGACCTTTTCCTCCCGTGATATCAGCAATAATCTCCTTCAAACCAGGCCCGAATAGGGTCTGCCCCTTGAAGGGAATGTTAAGTAGCTTAGATTTTAAAGTCACGTCAGCTGACCATGATTTAAGCCATAGCGCTCTGCGCGCCTGTATAGCAAAACCAGAATTCTTAGCCGTTAGTTTATTCAAATGAACAATGGCATCAGAAATAAAATAATTGGCTAGCTTAAGTGCTCTAAGTTTGCCAAGTATGTCATCCAATGGAGTCGCTACCTGTAAAGCCTCTTCCAGAGACTCAAACCAGTACGCCGCAGCAGCAGTGACAGGGGCAATGCATGCAATGGGCTGTAGGATAAAACCTTGTTGAATAAATATTTTCTTAAGGTAACCTTCTAATTTTTTATCCATTGGATCTAAAAAAGCACAACTGTCCTCGACAGGGATAGTAGTACACTTTGCTAGAGTAGAAACTGCTCCCTCCACCTTAGGGACTGTCTGCCATAAGTCCCGTGTGGTGGCGCTATTGGAAAACATTTTTCTAAAAATAGGAGGGGAAGAGAACGGCACACCTGGTCTATCCCATTCCTTATTAATAATTTCTGTAAACCTTTTAGGTATTGGAAAAACATCAGTACACACCGGCACTGCAAAGCATTTATCCAGTCTACACAATTTCTCTGGCACTGCAATGGTATCACAGTCATTCAGAGCAGCTAAAACCTCCCTAAGCAACACGCGGAGGTGTTCAAGCTTAAATTTAAATGTAGAAATATTAGAATCAGGTATCTTTCCTGAGTCATTAACATCACCCACTGACTGAAGCTCTCCTTCCTCAGCTTCTGCATATTGTGAGGCAGTATCAGACATGGTTCTTAAAGCGTCAGTATGCTCTGCATTTTGTCTCACCCCAGAGCTATCTCGTTAACCTCTAAGTTCAGGTGGTCTGGCTAATTACCGCTGACAGTGTATTATCCATGACTGCCGCCATGTCTTGTAAAGTAAACGCTATGGGCGCCCTAGATGTACTTGGCGCCATTTGAGCGTGAGTCCCTTGGGCGGGAGTCAAAGGGTCTGACACGTGGGGAGAGTTAGTCGGCATAACTTTCCCCTCGTCAGATTCCTCTGGTGATAATTTTTTTAAAAACAGAATATGATCTTTATTGCATAAAATGAAATCAGTACATTTGGTACACATTCTAAGAGGGGGTTCCACCATGGCTTTTAAACATAATGAACAAGGAGTTTCTTCTATGTCAGACATGTTTATACAGACTAGCAATGAGACTAGCAAGCTTGGAAAACACTTTAAATCAAGTTAACAAGCAAATATAAAAAACGGTACTGTGCCTTTAAGAGAAACAAATTTTGTCAGAATTTGAAAAACAGTGAAAAAATGCAGTAAATCAAACAAAATTTTTACAGTGTATGTAATAGGCTAGCAGAGCATTGCATCCACTTGCAAATGGATGATTAACCCCTTAGTTAAAAAAACGGATCAAAAAAACGAAATAGACATTTTTTAACAGTCACAACCAACTGCCACAGCAAGCTGTGGTCCTACCTTCCCCAATAACAACTTTGGAAAGCCTTTGAGCCATTTAGAGATGTCCTATAGCATACAGGAGACTCCTGAGGGTGTCACAGTTTGTAATTTTAACTGCACCAACTGTAACTTTTATACTATAACAGTGGAAAGCCTCAGTAATCTAGTCAAAATTTAAGCCAGCCATGTGGAAAAAACTAGGCCCCAATAAAGTTTTATCACCAAAGCATATATAAAAACGATTAAACATGCCAGCAAACGTTTTATATTGCAATATCATAAGGGTATTACCCCTGGGAGTAAGCATGATACCTTAACTTACATTAATCCGGTATCAGCAGCATTTTCTAGTGTTTTCCATCTCTAGAAAAAATTATAACTACACATACCTGATAGCAGAATAAACTGCACGCCATTCTCTCGCTGAAGTTACCTCATCTGTGTAATCCCCTCAGACATATGTGAGAACAGCAATGGATCTTAGTTACAACCTGCTAAGATCATAGAAACCTCAGGCAGATTCTTCTTCTATTTACTGCCTGAGATAAAATAGCACAACTCCGGTACTATTTAAAAATAACAAACTTTTGATTGAAGAAAATAAACTAGCTATATTTAACCACTCTCTCCTACAACGACCTTGCTTGTTGAGAGTTGCAAGAGAATGACTGGCTATGACAGTTAGGGGAGGAGCTATATTACAGCTCTGCTCTGGGTGTCCTCTTGCAACTTCCTGTTGGGAATGAGAATATCCCACAAGTAATGGATGATCCGTGGACTGGATACACCTTACAAGAGAAATGAAGAAAATTTGCTAATGTAAGTAAATTGGAAAGTTGTTTAAAATTGTATGGTCTATCTGAAATAAAAAAATTGGGTTTCATATCCCTTTAAAGTGCTTATTTCTTTCTATATTAAAATTATTATTTTTCACTTATTTGGAGTGTGACTATCCACCTCACAAAAATCTTCAGCACCCTAGGTATCAAACCAGTAGAGTTTGACATACATATGCATCAAGTTTAAACTTGACAAATATTATTTGACCCCTGTTTTTTATATAAAACAAACTGCCAAGGGCACGTATAGCATAAAACACCAGTCAATGTAACACAGGCCTTACCCTATTTAAAGCTATCGATGGTACTGGCAGTCACTACCTCCTTAGGCAAAGAGTTCACTGATTGCTCATACAGTAAAAGAAGCAACTTTCCATAGGTGATGTGCAGAAGCGAACCAAGTTTTTTCACACATCTCTAAGGTGTCGGTATCTGGTAGATTAATAGAACTAAATCAGAAAAATACTGAGATGGTATCTCGTCCACTAGAATTAAAAAAAATATTTTAAAACTGCGATGATAAGTGCTGGAGATGCGGACATTCCCATGGACATGTCACATATATATTCTGCAGTGTGCTGTTATTCGAAATATGTGGGAAAATGTAGCTGATGAGACACCAAAGATGCTTGAAATTCTTCTACCAGTTGACCCCTGTTTATGGTTAATTAATAGGGCTCCTAGCAAGCTCCTTTCCCATAAAAGTAAGTAGTTTTTTAGTACGAGCAACAGTATGAAATTCCTTATGGCAAAATATTGCAAAAAAAAAAAAGATATACAGACAGTTGTGCAATCGTTATACCAATTTCATCATCTTATTTTATAAAAGGCCAAGTATGTTTGTCTGATGCAGTCATGCGCAGTAGAGACTGAGCAAGGACAAACATGCCTGCCCATAAGGAAGGATCAGTCAGTGAGGATCAATTGATTGCGGTACCTTGCATTCAATATTCAGTATACCACAGACATCGGATGAAGAGAAGCCTCCATGTCACCGAGGACCGCCGCTGTCGAGGACAGCCACCACCACCGAGAATCGCCACATCTGGGAAGACCGCTCCGGACCGCCTTTGCTGTGGATGAAGATGATGGACCCGTCTGGAAAAAGACCTTCTCCCCCGGACTTCTGAAACCGTGAGTACCTATTTGGGGCTTTAGTGTTAGGTTTTTTTTTAAAATCTTTTGGGGGTTTTGTTTTTTTAGACTAGGGTTTTTTGGGGGCAAATCTCAAAAGAGCTGAATGCCCTTTTAAAGGCAGTGAAAAAGAGCTGAATGCCCTTTTAAGGGCAATTTTCATACAAATGCCCTTTTCAGGGCAATGGGTAGATTAGGTTTATTAGTTTTAGTTTTTTTTTATTTTGGGGGGTTTGGTGGGTGGGGGGGGTTTACTGTTAGGGGGGACTTAGTTTATTTTTAATGTAAAAGAGACTGTTAAACTTAGGGCAATGCCCTACAAAAAAGCCCTTTTAAGGGCTATTTGTAGTTTAACATTAGATTGGGGGGGGGGGGTATTTTGGGGGGCTTTTTTATTTTCATAGGGATTAGTTTTACATTTTTTATTTTGGATAATATGATTATTTTTTTCTGTATTTCTATTTTTTATTTTTTTGTAGCTTGGGGGGTTGTATTTACAACTCATAGACTTCCCTCTGGGCAGGCGTATCAACTAGTAATAAGCATAAAAAATAACCTGCTCTTATTCAAATGAGAGTCATTTGGGATACATATATTCAGGGACAAAACTACAGGGGGTGCAGAGGTCTCAACTGCGACTTGGCCCCTGAGGGTGGGGGCCCAGGTTCCAAAAAATTTTTTACCCCCCCCCCCAATAAAAAAAACGTTAACCTGCCACTGCCTGCACTGATATCATGTGAGTGTGACATGATGCCTCACTAGTGTCTCTGACTACTGGGGTTAGTGTTTCTGTTTTACCCATTGGTGTTTATGTGTGTGTGTGTGTATGTGTGTATGTATGTGACTGTGTGTGTATTTATGCATGTATGTGTGTGTTTGTGTATGTTTGTGGAACCAGCAAATTACAGACCTTGTTACTTCAGCATGGGGGGGCGGGTGTAAACAGTGTCACTATACAGTACCACTATATACAGTACGGGGGGCTGGACCATGTCACAGACTTCTGTGGTCACTCTATAAAGTACTGGGGTGGGTAGGGTCAAGCCAGCCATCTCACCGGCAGATTACAGACAGTGTCACTAACTCACTATATACAGTACTGGTGGGTTAAACAGTGTCACTATATACAGTAATAGGGGGTCAGACCATCTCACAGACTGTGGGCATAGGGTACCTCCTTTTGCAGACATGTAATCTGATTCACATTTTTTTTCTGTGTTAAATAAAAAAATAGATATGTATCAAATTCACCTTTTTTGTGTATGTGTGTGTGTGTGTGTGTGTGTGTGTGTGTGTGGGGGGGGCCTTCTTAGATTCTTGCACCTGGGCCATGTGGTTTCTAGTTACACCTCTGTATATATTGTAAGTATAAAGTTGCAGCTATTTAATATAAATCTCATTGGGTATAGGGGTTAGATACTGAAGTTATAAACGCCAATAAATTAAAGGGATACTAAATCCAATTTTGTTGTTGTTTCATCATTCAGATAGAGCAGCAATTTTAAGGAACTTTCAAAATTACTCCTATTATTATTTTTTCGTCTTTCTCTTGCTATCTTTATTTCAAAGGCAGGAATGTAAAGCTTAGGAGCCGGACCATTTTTGGTTCAGGACCTGGGTTACACTTGCTTATTGGTTGGCTGAATGTAGTCACCAATAAGCGCTATCCAGGGTGCTGAACATAAAATGGGCCGGCTCCTAAGCTTTAAATTCTTGCTTTTTAAATAAAGATAACAAGAGAAAGAAGAAAAAATAATAATAGGAGTAATTTTGAAAGTTTCTCTATCTGAAAAATGAACCCAAACAATCATGTACTAATCATCACTTAAAGGGACAGTCTACACCTGAATTTTTATTGTTTAAAAAGATCACCAATTCTGCTTTGTTCTCTTGGTATTCTTAGTTTAAAGCTAAATCTAGGAGGTTTATATGCTAATTTCTAAGCCCTTGAAGGCCGCCTCTTAGCTCAGGGCATTATCACAGTTTTTCACCACAAGAGGGTGTTAATTCATGAGAGAGAGATAGAGATAGAGAGATAGAGAGATAGAGATAGAGATAGAGAGAGAGCATTGTGATCACGCGCGGCCCCCACCTCCACCAGTTACCCCGAGTCTGGTCAGTCAGGTTCATGACATGAAGCCTACAAGCAAGGTAATGCGCCAAACACTGCTCCAATAATTTTGATAGTTTGTGAATAAACCTATATATATATATATATGTAATATATACTGTATATATAATATATATATATATATATATATATATATATATATATATATATGTATATATATATATATATATATATACAGGTAGCCCTCAGTTTACGCCGGGGTTAGGTTCCAGAAGGAATGGTTGTAAATCGAAACCGTTGTAAATTGAAACCCAGTTTATAATGTAAGTCAATGGGAACTGAGGGAGTTAGGTTCCAGGCCCCTCTCAAAATTGGCATAAGTAACGCCTAATACATTATTTTTAAAGCTTTGAAATGAAGACTTTAAATGCTAAACACTGAAACAGCATTAGAAATCTAATACAATAATCACACAACACAGAATATATAATTAAACTAAGTTAAATGAACAATGAACAAAAACATTTGCTAAACAGCATTATAAACCCAATAAAATAATCACACAACACAGACTATACTTGCATTTTTCTGCAAACAGTTCTTTCTATGCATTCCAATCTGGACTGATTTATAGACAGGAAGATCTTGTTTCTTTGCAGCTTGATAGCTCAGGTCTGGTTAAACTGATTCATTTCAGCTTGCTTGGCTTGCATAACTTTGCTGCAACACAAGCGGACAGCTCCACCTACTGGCTATTTTAATCAATGCACTGCTTCTCAATGCTTTTCAATAGCAGTCACATGACTGAAAAAAAGGGTTGTTATTCTGAAACGGTGCAAATTGAACCGTTGTAAACCGAGGGCCACCTGTATATATATATATATATATATATATATATATATATATATATATATTATATATATAATATATATATTATATATATATATATATATATATATATATATTTCATATATATATTATATGTATATATATATATTATATATATATATTATATATATATATTATATATATATATATTATATATATATATTATATATATATATTATACATATTTTATATATATATATATTATACATATTTTATATATTATATATATATATATATATATATATTATATATATATATATATATATATATATATTATATATATATTATATAATATAAAAATTGATTTCATAATACATTTGATGCCATGAGAAGCCACGCCCCCAAACCACGCCCTGAGATACACACCCTCCACGCCCACTTAAAAAGTGTCCAGGAATTTCCTGGGCAAAAGGTGGCAACCCTAGAGCCAGCACTGATTGGCTAAATTGCAAGTCCGTCAAAAGAACTGAAATAAGGGGCAGTTTGCAGAGGCTTAGATACAAGATAATCACAGAGGTAAAAAGTATATTAATATAACTGTGTTGGTTATGCAAAACTAGGGAATAGGTAATAAATGGATTATCTATCTTTTAAAACAATAAATATTCTGGTGTAGACTATCCCTTTAATTTGTATCCACGCATTTTCTGACAGCCCCCTGATCACATGACATTTTATTTATTATCTATTGACTTGCATTTTAGCCAATTAGTGCAGTGTCTGCCACAAGCCACGGGCGTGATCACAGTGTTATCTATATCGCTCACATGAACTAGCTCTCCTCTGTTGTGAAAAGCATGTAATAAGAGGCGGCCTTCAAGGGCTTAGAAATGATCACAGATATGAGCCTTTCTAGGTTTAGCTTTCAAATAAGAATACAAAAAGAACAAAGCATATTTGATGATAACAGTAAATTGGAAAGTTGTTTAAAATTGCATGCCCTATCTGAATCATGAAAGTTTATTTTTGACTTGACTGTCCCTTTAATGAAATCACTTAAATAAGTTTCACTTATATGCCTTTTTTTCTTTATGTCTGTATTGAAATGTATTGGAAGTCTTTACAAAAGCTGAATTACTTTCCATAGGTGGCAATTAAATCTCTTTTCCTCTGGTATTAAAGTGTGACCTTTTGCCTTCACAATTTTCCAGGTATAAACAATGTCCCTTTAATTTAAACACATGTCTGATTGTTTATGTTGTTAAAAAAATGATAGAATTAATAAGAGGTGTTGCTGTGCCCTTGTTGAAAAAAAAAAACAGTTTTATTATTACTTTTTTTTTACAGCTCTTACTAATCTTGACCACAGTGCAGCACTCTGTCTTCAGTATATTGGCCAATACTGGACAAACACCATGTGTTCCACCATACGCATCCAAAGCTAGATCGCAGAGTAAGTTTAACAACATTTCTAGCTTATGCTGTTTGATGCACCACATTGAAATCAATACTTTAGAATTAGAAATTGTATGTGTAAGGGGCGGGACTTGCAAGTGGGTTAATAGACTGAACAAGATTAGCAATTTAGCTCATCTCCAATAAAGAACATAGATACCACAGATGCAGATTTTTCACAATAAAAAAGTCCACACAATGTATTGTAAACAAGTTAATTATTCTGTTTAGCAAAATATTGCTTCAACAGGTCTGTAGAAATCCAAATGTGAAAAATGTATATTGGACCTAATCTGTTGCAGCAATTAAATTGATTTAAACTGCTAAATGAAAGAAGAAAGGACACTATTTTATTCTGTGGACTTTTTTATCCACAAATCTACCTTAGCTTGCATATAGTGTTTATATTTATGTGTAGATTGTATATAGTGTTTATGTTTATGTGTTTAATCTTTATTTCTTCATTTACACCAATTATTTTTACTGATTGTTATAAACTTATTGTAGGGCCATGAAAGTAAAAGTTAAAGATTTACAATTCAGACAGAGCTTGACATTTTAAGAGACTTTAAATTGTATTCTGTTCTCAAATTTACTTTGTTATCCAGGTATATTTTATTTAATATATATTTTATAGGCTCATCACCAGAAAGCACTGCTGGGAGCTAGCTGGTGATATTGGCGGCTACACACATATGCCTCAAATTATTGGCTCACTAAATGAGTTCAGCTAGCTCCCAGCGGTAATGCATTGCTCCTCTTAGAAATATATATCTATTGGCAGAAAACCACTATTAAAGTCCATGTCACTTGATACGTTTGTCTATAGAATTGTGATCAATCCCTATGTGTTTAACGCCTTTCCTGGGGTTATACTGAATGAAACATACTAATGTACATTAACAAATTTAAGTCTAATTTAATTGAAACACATTAAAATGTGATACCAGTTTATCACTGAACTCAAATTTATTTTTAAAGGTACTGTGTAATTATAAAGTGATACAACTTAGATTAGAGTAGAACTAATTTATTTAATAATATGTATTTATTAAAGGAACATTAAAGTCAAATTTTTAGATAAAAAAAATTAAATAAAAGAGCAAAAAACAAAAATAAACAAAAATAACTTTCAAATGTACTTCCATTATCAAATTGTGTTAATTTTTTAAACAGAAGTTCCTACTGAGCATCTGTAAAAGTTTATATGGTACACATATATGAGTCTGTGATTGGCTGATGGCTGTCACATGATACAGGAGGCAGGAAAAGGAAGCAAAATTAATAATTAATCAGAAAAAAAATCTACTTCTCATTTGAAATGTAGCAACAATTAGCAAGCACTACCCAGGGTGCTGAACCAAAAATTATCTGGCTCCTAAGCTTAGATTCCTGCTTTTTCACATAAAGATAACAAGAGAATGCAGAAAAAATTATAGAAGGCTTAAATTAGAACGTTTCTTAAAATTGCATGCCCTATCTGAATCATGAAAGAAAAAATATGGGTTAAGTATCCCTTTAAAGGGACACTGAACATGCAGTTTTAAGCAACTTTCTAATTTACTCCTATTATCAATTTTTCTTCGTTCTCTTGCTATCTTTATTTGAAAAAGAAGGCATCTAAGCTTTTTTTGGTTTAGAACTCTGGACAGCACTTTTTTATTGGTGGATGAATTTATTCACCAATCAGCAAGAACAACCCAGGTTGTTCACCAAATATGGGCCGGCATCTAAACTTACATTCTTTCATTAAAAATAAAGATAACAAGAGAATGAAGACAATTTGATAATAGGAGTACATTAGAAAGTTGCTTAAAATGAATCACAAAAGAAAAAATTTGGGTTCAGTGTCCCTTTAAGTTTTTTACAGTACCATATTGCCCTTCTTTCCATTCTTTCACACTGAACTTTGTTTCTACTTGCAGTGATGAACAACCATTTGCTGATCATAGAGACCTTTATCCTGACTATTGTGTCCAGGCTTGCTTACAGGAGAAGGGACGATGAGGCAGGTTACGTCTTTAAACCAGTGCCTGTGTAAGCAATGATGATTAGCTCCTCCTAAAGTGCTGCCAGGGATGTTTTTCAGAACAATGTAAATCAACTATATGACATAGAAAAATAATCTGGTTAAAGGGCACATTTCAAGGGAAGTAACACAACATGGTGCCTTGAAGTATTTTGTCAGGGTAAAATGAAGGAAAAAGAAAGTAAAGTAATAAAAAAAAATGAAGGACAAAATGCACAAGAATCTCTTCAGCACCCTTCATAAATCTATTAATATTGTCTGACTACCAGGAAAAGGCTTGGGCAGATATTGTTTTCGAGGTCTCCTTAAACCAACAGCAGAGTTCAGCTTCCAGACCTACGTATAACCTATACCTCTGTAGATATCCTGCAAAATAAATACTGTTCAATAAACCTTTGCAATTTTTTTAATATTTGTTCCACTTGACTGTATTTTTGTGCCAAAATAGTTTAATAAAAAAATCTAAATGGAGAAGGAGCTATTATATTGTTTACAGCTAAATGGAACAGAGCAATGTGCATTTAGATGCAGTATCTGAAAAGCCTTTGAATAGTGAAGTGTCATAAAACTTAATCCGATGTTTGCTATTTTTAATGGATCTTCCAAAATGTAAAAAACCCTACCAGGTTTACATAGTGTTTTATTGGCAAAAGCAAACGTAACTAATATAAACTAGTGTCTACAACAACAAAATATTAAACCATTAGGGGCCAGGTTACGAGTGGCGCGTTAGCAGTTATGCACGAACAAAAATTGGTTTATTGCGGGTGTTTGCGTGCGTGTAGAGCTAGTATTACAAGTTGAAAGTAAACACAAACGCATCAGCGTAATCACAATTTATGACACTGCGGCCTCAGAGCTCTGCTTAATTTAAAAAAAATGCATTAAAAAGTTATAAGTGCTCAAAAATATGAGGTCTCAGATGTTAGAAGAAAAAAAAAAGGCAGGCAAAGAGATTTAACATAGAGATAGCTACATATACATATCTAAAGATGGATATGTATTTATATTTATGTGTATTTATATGTGCATATATGTATTTACAGACATATATACACAAACACATAAATACATATGTACATATATATATATAATAAAGTGTTATAGTGTATTTAGTGTAAATATTTCACATTCCAATGTTCTGCACATAGCAGAAAATGTTCCATGTATTTAATAAATAGATATTCATATATATATATTTTATATATCTATACCTATGTATAATTATATATATATATATATATATATATATATATATATATATATATATATACACAAATTATAGTTATAGATATATATTGTACCGAATCCATCAAATATATGTAAAAATATGTATTTATTAATAAACAGAGCATATTCTGCTATGTGAAGAACATTGGAATGTGAAATATTAATATTTTCATGTTAGGTTAGCGCACTTGAGAATATGCGATCAGGTTTGTGCGCGAGTAGAGTGTTAGGGTCTTTTTCCACTTTTTTTGCTCTATTGACTTCTATGAGGAATATGTTAACGCAATCACGATATTCAAAGCTCGGCTTTTTACATGTATCAGGTTAGTGCGTAAGCGAAAACATTTTACTTTCAACTTGTAATACGAGCACTACCCGACACACAAAAACCTTACTTCTAGCAAAGTTAGCGCAAGATAGGGAGCATTAAATAAGTATTAGTCTGCAACAACAAAAAACACAGATAAAAAAAAAATCCTACATAATCTTTACAACTGAAATTAATTCAGGAATAAGGTTCTTTTTACTAGAGCGAGGATAGGACAGTGCTATACTGTATATTGGACTTCATATAAATTATCACACATAGACTACTTCTTCTTACTTGAAATTACCTTAATCACTATAAGTTAAGTGCTGCTTATGGAACCAGATGAATTCCTTCAGGTAGGTCTCCCTGCCGGTAGTTTCCTGACTCTGGGAGTAAGGTAGAAGACATTCGCCTAGTTCCATAGTATGGATTATGGAGCTAGCATCCAGCCACAGAAGTAATGTCACAATATGGAAAAGAAAAACAAAATGTATGCTTTCTTTCCGGATATGGAGAGTCCACAACATCATTCAATTACTAGGGGGAATATCACACCTGGCCAGCAGGAGGAGGCAAAGAGAACCACAGCAAAGCTGTTAAGTGTCACTCCCCTACCCATAATCCCCAGTCATTCGACTGAAGGGAAATGGAAAAAGAATAACACAAAGGTCTAGAGGTGCCTGGGGTTTAGTAAAAAATAACTGTCTTAATAAAGTGTGGGGTCGTGGATTGTCCATATCCGGAAATAAATAAATTTATCAGGTAAGCATAAATTTACCCAAGCTACAGGACACAGAATGAACAGGGAGGGAGAACAAGACAGGCAGACCTAAACAGAAGGCACCACTGTTTTAAGAACCTTTCTCCCAAAAGAGGCCTCAGCCGAGGCAAAAGTATCAAATTTGGAAAATTTGGAAAAAGTATGCAGAGAGGACCAAGTTGCAGCCTTGCAAAGTTTTTCCACAGAAGCTTTATCTTTGAAAGCCCAAGAAGAAAAGACAGCCCTAGTGGAATGAGTTGTAATTCTCTCAGGAGGCTGCTGTCCAGCAGTCTCATAAGCAAAATGAATCATACTTCTCAACCAGAGGGAAAGAGAAGTAGAAGTACCCTTCTGACCCTTACGTTTTCCTGAGAAAAAAACAAACAGGGCAGAAGACTGGCAAAAATCCTTAGTCGCCTGTAGGTAGAATTTTAGAGCATGCATAACATCCAAGTTGTGCAACAGACGTTGTTTATGAGAAGAATGATTGGGACAGAGAGAAGGAACAACAATTTCCTGATTAATATTTCTATCCGAAACCACTTTAGGAAGAAACCCCAATTTAGTACGAAGAACCGCCTTATCCGCATGAAAGATAAGGTAAGGTGAATCACACTACAAAGCAGAGAGTTCCGAAACTCTCCGAACAGAAGAGATAGCAATAAAAAACAAAACCTTCCAAGATAGTAACTTAATATCTATGGAATGCATTGGCTCAAACGGAGCCTGCTGCAAAACTTTATGAACAAGATTAAGGCTCCAAGGAGGAGCAACAGGTTTAAACACAGGCCTGATTCTGACCAGGGCCTGACAAAAAGATTGAACATCTGGCACATTCGACAGACGCTTGTGTAACAAAATAATGCAGAAATCTGACCTTTCAGAGAACTGACTGACAACCCTTTCTCCAGACCTTCCTGGAGAAAAGACAAAATTATAAGAATCCTGTCCCTACTCCAAGAGTAGCCCTTAGATTTACACCAATAAAGGTATTTACACCATACCTTATGGTAAATTTTTTGAGTAACAGGCTTGCGAGCCTGGATCATGGTCTCAATGACCGACTCAGAAAATAGACGCTTAGACAGAACTAAGATTTCAATCTCCAAGCAGTCAGCTTCAGAGAAACGAGATTTGGATGGAGGAATGGACCCTGAGTTATAAGGTCCTTAGTCAGAGGCAACCACCAAGGCGGCCGAGAAGACATCTTCACTAGGTCTGCATACCAGATCCTGTGAGACAATGCAGGAGCTATTCGAATTACAGATGCTTTCTCTTGCTTGATACAAGCAATAACTCATGGAAGGAGCACAAACGAAGGAAACATGTATGCTAGACTGAAATCTCAAGGAACCGCCAGGGCATCTATCAGAGCGACCTGGGGATTTCTTGACCTTGAAACGTACCTTGGAAGCTTGGCGTTATGCCGAGGCACCATCAGATCCAACTCCGGCACCCCCCATTTGAGGGTTAACCTGGAGAACACCTCCAGATGGAGAGCCCACTCCCCGGGATGAAATTTCTGTCTGCTCAGGAAATCTGCTTCCCAGTTGTCCACTCCAGGAATGTGGATGACAGACAACAATTGTGTGCTTCCGCCCACTGAATAATCTGTGCCATCTCCTTCATGGCTAAGGAACTCCGAGCTCCTCCCTGGTGGTTGATGTAAGCCACTGAGGTGATGTTGTCCGAATGAAACCTGATAAACCGGGCTAAGGACAATTGAGACCAAGCCATCAGAGCATTGTAAATTGCTCTCAACTCCAAGATGTTTATGGGGAGAGCAGACTCCTCCTGAGTCCATAATCCCTGCGCCTTTAATGAGTCCCAGACTGCTCCCCAGCCTAGCAGGCTGGCGTCCATGGTCACAATCACCCAGGAAGGTCTCTGGAAGCATGTGCCCTGAGACAGATGGTCCTGAGAAAGCCACCAGGGGAGAGAGTCTCTTGTCGACTGGTCTAGATCTATCCTCTGAGACAGATCTGAATGGTCTCCGTTCCATTGTCTGAGCATGCATAATTGCAGAGCTCTCAAATGGAATCGAGCAAAGGGAATGACGTCCATGGAAGCGACCATCAGACCAATTACTTCCATACATTGAGCCACTGATGGCCAAGCAGTAGACTGAAGAGAGAGGAGAGAATTTGGGATTTTGTGACCTCCATCAGAAAAAATTTCATAGATAGGGAATCTATTATGGTCCCTAAGAAAACCACCCATGTAGATGGAACAATGGAACTCTTTTCCAGATTCACTTTCCAACTGTGGGAATTTAGAAAAGACAACAAGATCTCTGTATGTGAGTTTGCTTGTTGAAAAGATGGCGCCTGAACCAATATGTCGTCCAGGTATGTCGTCCACTGCAATTCCCCGAGACCTGATCACTGCTAAGAGAGCCCCCAGAACTTTTGAGAAAATTCTGGGAGCTGTGGCAAGGAATTGGCTAGTTTAAGAGCCTTAATCCTATCCTGTATCTCCTCCAATGGAGTCTCTACTAAAATTGATTCAGAAAAGGCGTCTTACCAATAAGATGCCGCAACTGCTACTGTGGCAATACAAATTGCAGGTTGCCATTGAAGAGCTTGATGAACATACATCTTCTTCAAATAAGCTTCCACCTTTTTGTCTATGGGATCCTTAAAGGAGCAGCTATCCTCTATAGGGATCATAGTTCTCTTAGACAGAGTAGAAATAGCCCCTTCTACTTTAGGCACTAAGCACCAAGAATATTTAATGTCAGCAACAGGAAACATCTTTTTAAATACAGGAGACAGGGAGAAAGGAATCCCTGGCTTCTCCCATTCCTGTGAAATAATCTCGGTCACACGGTCTGGGACAGGAAAAACTTCCACAGAGGAAGGAACATCAGAGTATTTATTAAGTTTACTAGACTTTTTAGGGTTGACAACGATAGAAGTATTGGAGTTGTCCATAGTAGACAATACCTCATATAACAGTACACAAAGGTGTTCAAGCTTACATTTGAAGTTTACTTATTTAGTATCAGATCAAGGAATAATACTGTCTGAATCTGAGATTTCACCCTCAGAGGCTACCGGTGTATCCTCCTCATCAGACTTATGAGGGAGGGCAACCTGCGCAGCAGCAAGTGGAACAGAAACCTTACTATCTGAATGTCTAATTTTCCTCTTGCATTTTCCCAGCATACAAAAAGAAGATAATGCCGCAGATACCCCAGAAGATACCTGTGCAGCAAAATCTGCAGGCAAATAAACTCCTCCAGGAGGCTGAGAGGAACTGCAGGGCAATGTATGTGACACCATAGAGGCTGAGAGACATTGGGCTCAGAGGGCAACAATTTATCTTTAAATTGAAGTGTTCTAGCTAAGCATGCAGCACAGAATTGCATAGGTAAAGCAATTTGTGCCTCTAGGCATAAGAAGCATTTGTCAAAAAACACAGAGTCGTGGTCCATGCCCATAATACTAAATAAAAAATTCCCCAAATTGTAGACATTTTTTTAAATACACTGTCACTTTAAGAATTTTTAATACCACAATTTGGCTGCCAGAAGTCTCTAAAACAATTGTATAGTAGAAGAGACTGAAATTAAATGACGCTACTCCACTCCGTGAATATCCGACAGCAGAGAGAAGTCACATGACCGGCAGAGCGAGGAAACTACGCAGCAAGTAAAAGGCACGTGTTTCCCTCTGCCTACAACATAAGATGTAAGTTGCTGCAGCTGGTTTCAAACTCAAGCAGTTTATCAGTTAGCCTGTTCTAGCTAAGTAAGCAAAGAAAAGCAACTGCCAAATTTTAAGTTTATACATAAATCCCTGTATAAAACAAAAGCCACACACATACTAATAAAGTATTTCAACAAAATTAGCCCTAAGAGGAAAAAGTCCAAATAAAGGGAAGATTAAAGGGACAGTAAAGTCAAAACTAAACTTTCATGATTCAGATAGGGCATGCAATTTTAAACAACTTTCCAGTTTACTTTTATCATCAAATTTGCTTTGTTTCCTTGGTGGTATTTTTGAAAAGCAAAACCTAGCTAGGCTCAAACTGATTTCTAAACCGTTGAAAACCGCCTCTTAGCTCAGAGCATTTTGAAAGTTTTTCACAGTTAGACAGTGTTAGTTCATGTGTGTCATATAGATAACATTGTGCTCACTCCCATGAAGTTATTTAGGAGTCTTCACTGATTGACTACACTGCATGTCTGTCAAAAGCACTTAGATAAGGAGGCTGTCTGCAGAGGCTTAGATACAAGGTAATCACAGAGGTAAAAAACATAATTTATGTAGGAACTTACCTGATAAATTCATTTCTTTCATATTAGCAAGAGTCCATGAGCTAGTGACGTATGGGATATACATTCCTACCAGGAGGGGCAAAGTTTCCCAAACCTTAAAATGCCTATAAATACACCCCTCACCACACCCACAATTCAGTTTAACGAATAGCCAAGAAGTGGGGTGATAAAAAATGAGCGAAAGCATCAAAAATAAGGAATTGGAATAATTGTGCTTTATACAAAAAAATCATAACCACCACAAAAAAGGGTGGGCCTCATGGACTCTTGCTAATATGAAAGAAATGAATTTATCAGGTAAGTTCCTACATAAATTATGTTTTCTTTCATGTAATTAGCAAGAGTCCATGAGCTAGTGATGTATGGGATAGCAGATACCCAAGATGTGGAACTTCCACGCAAGAGTCACTAGAGAGGGAGGGATAAAATAAAGACAGCCAATTCCGCTGAAAAATTAATCCACTACCCAAATCAAGAGTTTCAATTTTTAAAATGAAAAAAACTGAAATTATAAGCAGAAGAATCAAACTGAAACAGCTGCCTGAAGTACTATTCTACCAAAATCTGTTTCTAAGAAGAGAAAACATAAAAATGGTAGAATTTAGTAAAAGTATGCAAAGAAGACCAAGTCATTGCTTTGCAAATCTGATCAACAGAAGCTTCATTCTTAAAAAGCCCAGGAAGTAGAAACTTACCTAGTAGAATGAGCCGTAATCCTCTGAGACGGGATTAACCCGACTCCAAATAAGCATGATGAATCAAAAGCTTAAACCAAGATGCCAAAGAAATGGCAGAAGCCTTCTGACCTTTCCTAAAACCAGAAAAGATAACAAATAGACTAGAAGTCTGTCTGAAATCTGAATAGCTTCAACATAATATTTCAAAACTCTTACCACATCCAAAGAATGTAAGAATCTTACCAAAGAATTCTTAGGAATAAGACACAATGAAAAGACAATAATTCCTCCACTAATGTTGTTAGAATTCACAACTTTAGGTGAAAATTGAAATGAGGAAAAACCACCTTATCCTGATGAAAAATCAGAACAAGGAGATTCACAAGAAAGAACAGATCATTTAAAACTGTTCTAGTTGAAGAGATGTCTAAAAAAGAACAATACTTTCCATGAAAGTAATTAATGTCCAAAGAAAGCATATGCTCAAAGAGAAGAGCCTGTAAAGCCTTCAGAATCAAATTAAGACTCCAAAGAGGAGAAATTGACTTAATGGCAGGCTTGATACGAACCAAAGCCTGAACAAAACAAAGAATATTATAAAGATTTAGCAATTCTTACTGTGAAACAGCACAGGAAAAGCAGAGATTTGTCCTTTCAAGGAACATGCAGACAAAACCTTATGAAGAGACTATAAAAACCTAGGAATTCTAAAAGAATGCCAAGAGAATTCATAAGAAGAGCATCATGAGATGTAAATCTTCCAAACTCGAAAATAAATCCTATTAGACACAAATTTACGAGCCTGCAACATAGTATAGAAACTCCTATGACTAAGTACTAAGCATTAAATTTTCATACCATCAAATTAATAATTTGAATTCCTGATGAAAAAAATGAAAGTTAAGATATAAGGTCTGGCTATAATGGAAGTAACCAAGATTGGCAACTGAACATCCGACCAAGAACTATATACCAAAACCTGTGTGGCCATGCTAAAGCCACCAGCCACACCAAAGATTGCTCTCTGATGATTTTGAAAATCACTTTTTAAAAGAAGAACCAGAGATGGAAAAATATAGGCAGATTGATAATTCCAAAGAAGTGTCAATGCATACACTACTTCCGCCTGAGGATCCCCGAACCTGAATAGGCCCCTGGGAAGTTCCTTGTGTAGATGAGATGCCAACAGATCTATTACTGGAAGCCCTCACATCTGAAAAATTGAAAAACATATCTGGGTAAAAAGACCATTCTCCCGGATGTAAAGCTTGATTAACAGAGATAATCCGGTTCCCAATGTCTATACCTGGGAAAAAGACCACAGAAATTAGATAGGAGCTGAATTTAGCCCAAGCAAATATCCAAGATATTTCTGTCACAGCCTAAGAACTGATAGTCCCACCCTGATAATTGACATACGCCACAGTTGTGACAATGTCTGTCTGAAAACAATAAACGTCTCTTCTTCAAAAAGAAACCAAACTGAAGAACTCTGAAAATGCACGGAGTTCCAAAAATATGAAATGGTAATCTCGCCTCCTGAGATTTCCAAACCCCTTGTGCTGACAGAGATCCTCAGACAGCCTCCCAACCTAAAAGACTTGCATCTGCAGATCATGGTCCAGGTTGAAAGAACTGAAGAGACCTATAGAACTAAATGATGGTGATCTTAACCACCGAATCAAAAGATAGTTAAACATTAGGATTCAAAGATATAAAAAGTGATATCCTAGAATCCCTGCACCATTCTTCAGCATAAGAAAACTGGAAAGGTTTCCTAAATGAGCAAAAGGAATCGAATCCAATGCTGCAGCTAAGAAACCTAAAACTTCCATGCATATATAGCAACTTGAAGGAAATAATAGAGACTGAAAATTCCGACAAACGGAACCCAATAAACTTGTCACTTGTCTGTTAGAGACAAAAACATTGACACAATTAATCTGGAATCCTAAAAAAGGTGACCCTTGTGTGAGAAATCAAGGAGCTTTGATAAGAAGATCCTCTAACCATGTCTTGAAGAGACAACAAAGTTGAATCGTATGAGATTCCACCGAATGAAAAGACTGAACCAGTACCACCATACCATCCAAATAAGGAACACTGAGAACCTTAGAAAAGATTCTTAGAGCTGTCGCTAGACCAGAAGGAAAAGCAACAAATTGGTAATACTTGTCAAAAAAAGAGAATCTCAGAAAATAAAATAATCTGAATGAAAACAGAAAATGAAGATATGCATCTATTGTATCCATTGTAAACAAATAATGCCATCACTGACCAAAAAGGCAGAATAGACCATATAAACTCCATTCTAAAAGATGGTACACTTATATGACAATTCAAAAAGATTTTCTATCTTTGGAACAATGAATAGTCTTGAATAAAACCCCAAAACCCAGTTCCTAGAGATGGAACTGGAATAAATACCCCAGAAGACTCCAAGTCTGAGCAGCGCTTGAGCCCCAACGGGTGACCAGCCGCGCTTCACCAGTACCCAAAACATATAGGTTTGAATACACTTCAGAAAAGTGTTAGTCTTACTGAAATAGCTGGAATACGATAGAGAAAAAAGACTTCTCACAGATGGTTTTACTCTGAATCCTATTCTGTACCCAAAGTCTAAGAAGTTTGGACCGAATAGAACCAAACAAATTTAAAAAAAGTCTCAACCTGCCCCTTACCAGCCAAGCTGGAATAAGAACCGCACCTACATGCAAATTTGGGGAGCTGACTTAAAAAAAGGCTTAATTGAATGATGAAAAATACTTCCAATTATAAACATGTTACTTGGGGAAGAATTCAGGACTCCATTCTTTAGTAAGAACAGAAAACTAATATAAGCTTAAAGTTTTAGTCTGAGAACTCAATCTTGAAGCCCATAGTAACAGTTAAAGAATTGAATCCAATTATGAACCAAATAATTGATTACCTTGGAAAAAAAGAAATATGGATTTTAGAAATCAAATTAGCATTCCAAGATTGAAATCACAAAGTTCTTCTAGCTAAAATAGCTAAAGACATAGATTAAACCTCATTTGCGAAAATATTCAATAAAATGAAGATACAAATGAAATTATTAGCATGTTAATTAAGTTAAAGGACCAGTCAACACACTGGACTTGCACAACAAAATGCAAGAAAACAAGACAATGCAATAGCACTTAGTCTGAACCTCAAATGAGTAGAAGATTTTGTCCTTTTAACAATGCTAAACAAATCATAATCCGATACTTGATCTTAAAGTATCCAACCAGAAAGATGAAGCAATTGCAACATCAGCCAAATAAATTACAGGTCTAAGAAAAGTACCTGAAAATAATTTTCCTTAAATAAGATACAACCATCTGAAGGAAAAAAAATAAATACTATTTGCTATAAGAATAATAGTATATTTAGCAGGAGTAGAGATAGCCCCATTAACTTGGGGAATCTTTCCTCAAAACTAACTGCCGGCAAAGAATATAATTTAAAAACCTTAAATAAGGACTAAAAGAAAATTCTCAGCCTATTCCATATCCTAGTATCAGGAAGTGGAAAAAACCTCTGAAGAAATCACAGAAGATAAATAAGCAGAATTTAAATGTTAACTAGTCTTTAAAATCCAAAGAACTAGTTACTTAAATATCCAAAATAAACAACACCTTTGAACAAAGAACAAATGTACTCTATTTTAAAAAATAAAGTAGATTTGATAGTGTCAATATCGGATGAAGAAAAATTCTGAATGAGAAAAAAATACCATCAGAGAAGGATAATTCAATATGTTGTTGGTCATTTGAAACTTCATCAACTAAAAAAGAAGTTTGAAAAAGACCTAAAAATGTATTAGAAGGCGGGATGTCAGACAAAGCCTTTAAAATAGAATCAGACAAAAATTCTTATAAATTTCTAAGTATATCTTGTACATGAGATGTAAAAAGAATAGCAATATATAAAGCATAAATACTAATGGATTCTGCATGTAAAAGTTTATCATGATAACTTATTACAAACCATAGCTAAAGATAAACATTCATAACATTTAAAATAAATTAACTTAGCTTTGGTAGGACTGATCTCAGTCAACAGGAATCCCTCAGTATGTTCTGATCCAGGAACAATGAATGGAAAATCTTGCAATATGTAATAGAAAAAAACAACATATAAAGCAAAATTATCAAATTCCTTAAATGACAGTTTCAGGAATGGGAAAAAATGCAAATCAAACAAGCTTCTAGCAACCAGAAGCAACAAAAAAGTGAGACTTAAATAATGTGAAAAAAGTGAACAAGTATGATGCCCACATTTTTGGCGCCAAGTATGACACCCACATTATTGGCGCCAAGTACAACGCCCATATTTTTTGGCGCCAAGTATGACGCCACGTCATCTGACGCCGAAAACGACGCCCACATTTTTTGGCGCAAAAAAAATGTCTGAACACACATGCGTCAAAAAATGACGTAACAACGAACAAACTTCCGGCGTCAACTACGGCGCCGGAAATGACAAAATTTTGCGCCAAAAAAGTTTGCGTCAAAAATGACGCAATAAATTGAAGCATTTTCTGCCCCCGCGAGCCTAACAGTCCGCAGGGAAAAAAGTCAATTGAAAATTTTCAAGGTGAGAAAAAAATATTAATTCATATGCATTATCCCAAATAATGAAACTGACAGTCTGAATTAAGGAATACTGATTATCCTGAATCATGGCAAATATAAGTTTAAAGACATATATTTAGAACTTTACATATAAAGTGCCCAACCATAGCTTAGAGTGTCTCAAAAAATAAGACTTACTTACCCCAGGACACTCATCTACATATAGTAGATAGCCAAACCAGTACTGAAACGAGAATCAGTAGAGGTAATGGTATATAAGAGTATATCGTCGATCTGAAAAGGGAGGTAAGAGATGAATCTCTACGACCGATAACAGAGAACCTATGAAATAGATCCCGTAGAGGAAGACCATTGGATTCAAATAGGCAATACTCTCTTCACATCCCTCTGACATTCACTGCACTCTGAGAGGAAAACCGGGCTCCAGCCTGCTGCGAAGCGCATATCAACGTAGAATCTAGCACAAACTTACTTCACCACCTCCATGGGAGGCAAAGTTTGTAAAACTGAATTGTGGGTGTGGTGAGGGGTGTATTTATAGGCATTTTAAGGTTTGGGAAACTTTGCCCCTCCTGGTAGGAATGTATATCCCATACGTCACTAGCTCATGGACTCTTGCTAATTACATGAAAGAAAGTATATTAATATAACTGTGTTGGTTATGCAAAAACGGGGAATGGGTAATAAAAGGATTATCTATCTTTTTAAATAAGAACAATTTTGGTGTAGACTGTCCCTTTAACCCCTAGTCTCAACATACATAATGTGCCTGCCCACTGCCAAAGAAAATCCTGTATAAAGGATTTTAAAAATGTACCCATCTACTGCATATGATGTATTCTTCTGAAGTGCAAGTCTCCAAGACCTAGAAGACAAAAGCACTTACCTTATTATTATAACTGTGTTGGTTATGCAAAACTGGGGAATGGGTAATAAAGGGATTATCTATATTTTAAAACAATAAAAATTCTGGTGTAGACTGTCCCTTTAAGGTACCCCTTATTATTCATAAATATACGAAAGGGTGAGTACCGTTCACTTATATGACTGTGGCTTATTACAAAGAAACATAAATACTGCCTCATGGAACTGTGATTTAATTTTCGGAAACTAAAGTAACTAACAGCACACAGATATCTACTGTGAACTTCCACTTAAATGAATGCATATATATATATCTGCTCAAGTAAGCATAAACATCTTATGCAGTAACCTAAAGACATTTCTGGCCTGAAAAATTTTAGTTCTAAAATATATTTGTCTTTTAGATTTTTTTGAATTTTATATTTTTTCACAAAAGTCAACATTTTTTATATATATTTTTTACATTTTATAAAAGGTGGTATATGTGCTAATATTGGGAGACGTCCCATCCAATTGATTTTTCTGTACTTGTATTACAATGTACTTTTAAGCTTAGTTAACGCTGGTATTAGTGAGATATTCCTAAGCAGTGAAATGTCGACTTTTGTGAAAAAATATAAAATTCAAAAAAAATCTAAAAGACAAATATATTTTAGAACTAAAATCTTTCAGGCCAGAAATGTCTTTAGGTTACTGCATAAGATGTTTATGCAGAGGCTTAGATACAAGATAATCACAAAGATTAAAAGTATATTATTATAACTGTGTTGGTTCTGCAAAACTGGGGAATGGGTAATAAAGGGATTATCTATCTATGACAGGATGTGACTAGCAGGGAAGAGAGGGCTGCAGGTGTGCAGTGTAATGGTTCTGTGCTATTCATATGACAGGATGTGACTAGCAGGGAAGAGAGGGCTGCAGGTGTGCAGTGTAATGGGTCTGTGCTATTCATATGACAGGATGTGACTAGCAGGGAAGAGAGGGCTGCAGGTGTGCAGTGTAATGGTTCTGTGATATTTTGATGATAGGATGTGACTAGTAGGGGATAGAGGACTGTAGGTGAAGTGTTATGGATCTGTGCTATTGTGATGACAGGATGTGACTAGAAGGGGAGAGCTGCAGGTGAGGATTGTAATGGTTCTGTGCTATTCATATGACAGGATGTGACTAGCAGCTTAGAGAGGGCTGCAGGTGAGGAGTGTAATGGGTCTGTGCTGTTCAGTTGACAGTATGTGACTAGCAGGGGAGAGAGGACTGCAGGTGTGCAGTGTAATGGTTCTGTGCTATTCTGAGGATAGGATGTGACTAGTAGGGGCTAGAGGGCTGCAGGTGAGGAGTGGAATGGGTCTGTGCTGTTCAGTTGACAGGATGTGACTAGCAGG